>NW_007743013.1:31367-32207 GCF_000696425.1 Galeopterus variegatus
GCCCTTTTAAAATTTTGGTATGTTGTATTACTGTTTGTGAAAATGTTTCAAATTTTAGTGTCAATTTTATGGCTCACTGGCAGTTTGGGGGGTTGTTCTTTTACTTTCATGTGGTTGTGAACTACTGAAGTATCATTAAGTTAATAATTTTCTGTTTAAATCTATTGTGGTCAGAGAACATACATTGTCTAATTTCAGTCCTCAATTTTAATGAAGATATTTTATGGCATCACAGATGGTCTTTCCTGGAGTATGTTCCAAGGGCTTGAATCGATTGGGTATTCTGTTGTTGGGTGTTGTATCTATATATACATATCTTTAATTCAAGTTGTTTTATAATGTTGTCCAAGACTTCTATACCCGTGTCAGTCTTGGATAGTTCTATCAAATATCAAAAGTTGTGCTTGATGTATTTGAATATTTACATAGAACAGCTTGCTTCACCCTTAATTTCTTCTCTAATTATTTTTATTTGATGTTGGACTTATTTGTTTCGTGCATGTATTCCTATAATTGTTATGGTGTCCTCTTAACTGACACTTTTGTCATAAATAACCCTCTTTATTTCTAGTAACAATTTTGTTGTAATTTCGTTTGTTTGGTAATAGTATGGTCAGCTGGTGTATCTGTGTTATGGTTATATTTACATTGTATATCTTTTTCTCATTAACTTTCAACCTGTTCAACCTATCGTTGAATTTAATGTGTTTCTTGTGCCCAATGTATAGTTTTTTCTTTTTTTTAATACTATTGGACAAGTCTTTTGAAAACATTGTTATTTTGGGGGCTGGCCCATGGCTCACTTGGGAGAGTGTGGTGCTGATAACACCAAGGCCATGG
>NW_007743013.1:33647-34541 GCF_000696425.1 Galeopterus variegatus
TGTATTGTAGATTCTTCCATGTTACCACAATTGACAATTTGTTTCCTTTTTAATGTCTGAGCAGAATTTTATTTTATATGTAAACATTTATTTTATCCATTCATTCATTGATCAGTGCTTCTGTAGTTTTGATATCTTGGCTGTTGTGAATAATGGTGCCATAAACATGGGAGGGCTGACATCTTTCTCATACTGATGTCAGTTCCTTTGGACATATACCCAGAATTGGGATTGCCGGATCATTTGGTAGTTTTATTTTTAGCTTTGTGACTACTTTATTCTACTTTCCAAATTGGTGTTGTTATACACCTTGTGAATTCACACCTTCATGAATACTTGTTATCTTTTATCTTCTTGATAATACCTGTTCTAACACATCTGATGAGACTCATCATAGTTTTAAATTACGTTTCCCTGTGATCAAAGGGTACAAACTGTCAGGCAGAATGAAATACTTCTGGTGATGTATTACACAGCATGATAAATATTCTTCATTAANTAAAACTAAGAATCAACATAAAAGAGATAATGGAAAAGATAAGATTTAGGGGCCAGCCCATAGCTCACTTGGTGATTTAGATGCCCTCACCAGTCATCTTTCTAAAAAAGAAAAAAAAAAAAGACTTACTGCATAATATATTAGAAGGAATGGAAACTAATATAACATTAGACATTATCACATATATGCTCAAGTATCTGCACATATTTCAGTAAAAAAAAGTTGAGATGTGTGCCTGATAATTTCAGTCAATTTAGGACTGAAATACAAATAGGAGTGACCCATATCCAAAGAGTGTAAGCAGAAGAAAGTACAACAAAATTTTTAAAATGTGTAAATACACTTGTTCAATAGCAATCACAGGAGAATGTAGTGAGGTCCTCAAAACTGTCCAG
>NW_007743013.1:40005-40225 GCF_000696425.1 Galeopterus variegatus
CACTCCACAATGTATACATGTATGGAAACATCACACTGTACCCCCATCACTGTATTTGGAACCTGGTGTCCCAGGAATGGTCCACACAATCTAGATGAAGTGGATGCCTGCTAAAAGTTAAGGTGAATGTGAATCCAATCAGACTCAGGTAGGCATTTATGGATGTGGAAAGGAATCTGACATTGATTTTTAAATAAAACTAAGAATCAACATAAAAGAG
>NW_007743014.1:0-1597 GCF_000696425.1 Galeopterus variegatus
TGGTATGATGTATCATTGTTTTCATTAGTTTCAATAAATTTTTTGATTTCCCGTTTGATTTTTTCTTGGACCCATATGTCATTAAGTAGAATGCTGTTTAATTTCCATGTGTATAGTTTCTAGAATTTCATTTGTTATTGATTTCTAATTTTAATCTATTGTGGTCTGAAAAAATACGTGGGATAATTCCAATTTTTTTGAATTTGTTGAGACTTGACTTGTGACCTAACATGTGATCCATGCTGGAAAATGTTCCATGTGCTGATGAGAAGAATGAATAGTCTGAGGTTGTTGGACGGAATGTTCTGTAGATATCTGCCAAGTCCAATTGGTCCAGAGAATTGTTTCGATCTTGTGTTTCTCTGCTGATTCTTTGCCTAGATGATCTGTCCAATATTGATTGTGGGGTGTTCAGGTCCCCTGCTATTACAGTATTAGTGTCTATTTCCTTCTTTAGGTCTAACAGAATTTGCTTTATAAATTTGGCTGCTCTGACATTGGGTGTGTATATATTTATGATAATTATGTCTTCTTGATTAATGAATCCTTTTATCATTACATAGTGGCCCTCATTATCTCTTTTTATGGTTTTTAGTTTAAAGTCTATTTTATCAGATATAAGAATAGCTACTCCAGCTCATTTTTTATTTCAGTTTGCATGGTAAATCTTTTTCCATCCTTTCACTCTTAGTCTATGTGAATCTTTATAGGTGAGGTGGGTCTCTTGAAGGCAGCATATAGTTGGGTCTTCCTTTTTAATCCAGTCAGCTAGTCTGTGTCTTTTGATTGGGGAATTTAATCCTTTTATATTAAGTTGTTAGTAAAAGTATTGATTTACTCCTAGTATTTTATTGATTTTTGTTTGGATGTCTTAAGTGTCTTTTGTTCCTTTCTTTCTTATTTACTGTTTGTCTTCTGTATTTGTTGGTTTCTTGGGTTGTAGATAAACTCTTTTTCTTTTTCTCGTCATTGTTGGCATTTTTATTTTACTAGTGGGTTTTGATTTTGTTTGAGTTTTTATCTAAGTGGTAGTTATTTTTCAGGTAACAAACCCAGTATTCCATTGAGAATTTCTTGTAAGGGTGGTTGTGTGGTAGTGAACTCCTGCAGTTTTTGTTTATCTGAGAAATATACTATTTGCCCTTCATTTCAGAAGGACTGCCTTGTGGGGTAGAATATCCTTCGCTGGCAATGTCTGTCTTTTAGTATTTTGAATTTATCATCCCATTCCTTTCTTGCTTTTTGGGTTTGTGATGAAAAGTCTAATGTTAGTCTTATTGGGGCTCCGTTATAGGTGATTTGATGCTTTTCTCTTGCAGCTTTTAAGATTCTCTCTTTGTCTTTGAGTTTTGCCAACCTGGCTATAACATGTCTTGGAGAGGACCTTTTTGGTTTGAATACTGTTGGGATCTTTGAGCTTCCTGAATCTGAAGACCTGTGTCTTTTCCTATACCTAGGAAGTTTTCTGCTACTATTTTGTTGAATATGTTTTCAATTCAATCTCCTCTTTCCTCCCCTTGGAATACCCATGACTCAGATATTTGAGCGCTTAAGGTTGTCCAATATCTCTCTTAGATTTTCTTCAATGTTTTTAATT
>NW_007743014.1:2263-5175 GCF_000696425.1 Galeopterus variegatus
TTGGCGGGAGCGCCACCATGCTCCCAAGCGGCGCACTGTAGCAGTACGCCACCGGGCCGGCCCTAGTTTTCCTCTTTTCATTGTGTTGTCTACCTGAGTTTTCTTGTATCTCATTTAGTTTCCTCAGAATTATCACTCGAAATTCCTTATCAGACATTTCAAGGGCTTCCTGTTCTATAGGATCTAGAGTTTGATAGTCGATTACCCTTTGGTGGTGTACTTTCTTGATTTTTCATATTTCTGGTATCTTTCCTTTGATGTTTAGTCATTGTGGCAGGGGATTTCATGGTCTGCTGGTTCAGCTCTATTGTCTGGTTGGAATGCTGCTGGGGCTGCCAATTTGGCATGGCTGCCTCAGTGTCTGCCTGGTTGCCCACTGGTGCCTCGGGCGCATGGTCTCCTCGGGTCTTGGGCCTCTCTGGGGAGGCACCTCTCTGGTCAGCCTGCACTCGGCTGGGCTGCAGATGGGGTCTGGTGGTAGCGTGGCCTCATCCCTTTAAAAAATTTTTTTCTTTTCTTTCTTTCTTTCTTTCTTTCTTTTTTTTTTGGTCTTCCTGTGTTATTTCAAACAGTTGTCTTCAAGATCAGAAATTCTTTCTTCTGTGTGATTTAATCTGTGGTTCAGACTACTGGATGTGTTTTTAAAAATTTCATTCAATGTATTCTTCAATTCCAAGATTTCTGCTTCTCCATTTTGAATATCTATCTGTTTGTTAAATTTCTCTTTCAGATCATGAATTATTTTTCTAATTTTTAAAAATCGTTTGTCTGTATTCTCTTGTATCTTAGTGAGTCCTAATGTTTCATACAGGGATCTGAATCCTTGACCTCGATGTTACCAGCTCCACAATCTCCTAATTGAGCTGACTGGACAGCCCCAAGTTTCCTTATGATTATTAATTTGAATTCTGTTTCTGGCAAACCAGTAGTTTTTGATTCTTTGGGATCAGTTTTTGGAACATTATTTTTTCTTCAGTGGTATCATTTTTTCTTGTTTCTTTTTTCCCTGCATTGATATCTGTGCATGTGGTGGAACAACTGCCTTTTTGAATATTGTAGAGGGCTTGTTTGGGGAAGGACTTTTGCCTTGAAATGTGTCTTTGGGTTTTGATTCTGTAGAGTATGAGGCTACTAGGTGAGGGTGCAGGGGTCCCTGCCAGCAACCTTTTGGGAGGTAGGCAAGGTGGCTAGGCAGGGCTTCAGAGATGAGGCCCAGCCAGCCGCTTCTCAGGCAGTGTGCAAGACCACTAGTCAGAGTTGTGCTAGAAGCTAGCCACTTCTCAGGCAGTGGGCAAGCCATGGAGCAGAACTGCCAATGGTGGGCTCAGCCAGTGTGCAAGGCCCCTAGATGGGCCTGCAGAGGGAGCTCAGCCAACAGCTTCTTAGGCAGTGTAGGAGGCCATGAAACAGGCCTACAGAGGAGGGCCCACCAGCTGCTTCTTGGGCAGTGGGTGAGGCTGAGAAGCAAGCCTACAGAGTGGGCCCTGCCACCCACTTCTTGGGTAGTGGTTCCACCCACTGGATAGGAAGTGGAGGGTGATACCTCCCGGCTGCTTCTCTGGGATGGCATGGATGCACTTTATTTCCACTGGCATGAGGGTGTGTTTGTTAGGGTAGGGACCTGTGACCTAATTTTCCATGCTCGAAACTTGGGTACACCAAAATCAACCCACTGATAGGGGCAGAGGGGTGGGGGTGTCTACCTGATCTCTGGCCAAGGATGTGAAGGTACATCAGTTCAGCAGGTCTGGGGTTGGCTTCCCAGATGTGCAAGGCTGGGATCACAGCCACTCCTGGGGTCCAGGCCTCAAGCTGCTGGGATAAGGGCCTTATAGCCTCTCCTGTGAGTGTGCTGGGATGACTGTGGAGTCTTAAGCATAGGGAAGTGTCTATGGCTACTGGCCCCAGGGCAGAGCATGCTCCTGCAGTTGCTTTGGTTTCAAGATGGTGCCAATCTGCAACCACTTAGGTCACGAGGGTGGTGGGTGGGGAGTGCACTGTATGTGCTCTTTCCTGTTCCAGAGTCATGCAGTGCTTGTATTCTTTATAGTTCTCCTCACTTGGATCTGGGTTTGCAGGTCTGTGGAATTCTCCTGCAGTAAGAACTACAGGCCTCTGGGTGAGGATGGAGGTTGGTGTGGGCCCTCTACCTACATTTTTCCCCTGCAAGGGAAAGTCTCTCCTGTGCCAATCCTGGTGGCAAAGATGTGGTGGCTGAGGCAATGTGCCTCTCTCACCTCTCTATGCTGCCAGCCTGGGCTTTTTTGCTTCACAGGGACTTCACCAGTCTCCTGCTGCACTCCAGTACTTTCCCACTTAAGCTGCCATGGATATTTAGCTGTCTGTTAGTTGTTCTGGTACTTTTTGTGAAAGGAATGCACCCGAGCACCTCTAGTCTACCCTCTTGCTCCGCCATCCTGTATTCTGCTTTTTCTTAATTTCTTCTCTTCCTTTCTTTTAGATAATTAGTTTTTATTATTACAATGGTTATTATGATTTTAGTCTTTTAATTTCCAACCACAGATTTAAAAGTTACATTGTATAAAGTTCATATTAATGCATAAATATCTAGGTTTGGGAAATTATGTAACACATAGTTTGGAAGTATAACGAAATAGAATAGTTATTTTAATTATTTTAGTAATTTGCCTTTACATTTTACAGTGCATACTTAATGAAGCCCAACGTAGTTAGTAGCTTTTTTATCCCCCGCTGAAATATGAGTAACTTAGAGCATTTGACCTCTATCTAACTCCAATGACTCACTTGCTTCTATTTATCTGAATTTTAAGATCTCTTATTCCTTTTGACTTTAATCCCATTAGTTATAATTTAGTAATATTGTTTCACAGTAAAAATACTTGTTGCATTTACTTTTTTTTTTTTTTTTTTTTTTTTTTTTTTTTTTTTTC
>NW_007743014.1:5520-11483 GCF_000696425.1 Galeopterus variegatus
CCATCCTGTGCTTTTTTGCTTCACAGGGATTTCACCAGTCTCCTGCTGCACTCCAGTACTTTCCCACCTAAGCTGCCATGGATATTTAGCTGTCTGTTAGTTGTTCTGGTACTTTTTGTGAAAGGAGTGCACCTGAGCACCTCTAGTCTACCCTCTTGCTCTGCCATCCTGTATTCTCCTTTTTCTTAATTTCTTCTCTTCCTTTCTTTTAGATAATTTATTTTTATTATTACAATAGTTGTTATGATTTGAGTCTTTTAATTTCCAACCACAGATTTAAAAATTACATTGTATAAAGCTCATATTAGTGCATAAATATCTAGATTTTGGAAATTACGTAACACATAGTTTGGAAGTATAACTAAATAGAATAGTTATTTTAATTATCTTAGTAATTTGCCTTTACATTTTACAGTGCATACTTAATGAAGCCCAACGTAGTCAGTAGCTTTTTTATCCCTCTGTGAAATATGAGTAACTTAGAGCATTTGACCTCTATGTAACTCCAATGACTCACTTGCTTCTATTTATTTGAATTTTAAGATCTCTTATTCCTTTTGACTTTAATCCCATTAGTTATAATTTAGTAATATTGTTTCACAGTAAAAATACTTGTTGCATTTACCTTTTTTTTTTTTTTTTTTTTTTTTTTTTTGTGTGCGGCAACGGATCGCAACCCTCAGTGTTGCCCCCGTACCGGACCGGGGACCGGCAACGGGATCGCAACCCTTGGTGCTGCTTCCCGCGCCTCGCTCAGCCAGTGAGCGGGAACCGGTCCGTATGTGGGATCCGAACCCTCGGGCGGGAGCGCCGCCGCGCTTCCCAAGCGGCGCACTATCCAGTGCGCCACCGGGCCGGCCCTACCTTTTTTTTTCTTAAACTGATTTTGTACTATTTGTTCTTAAATCTCAAAGGCCATCATATTGGGTCCTTTTATTACTTTCTGATGTATATTTTTAAAGTGAGTAGTGATTAACTTTATTTATTTTGGTTACAAGCTCATTCTCAAAAAATATTTTTGTTGGGCACATAAGTCTAAGTTAACATTTCTTTCTTTTATTTCAGTTCTTTGAAGCAATTGCTCTATTGTATTCTTGCTTTCATTATTATTGTTAAGAAATATGTAGTCCTTTAACTGTAATTCCTTTTATTGAGCTAAAATTTCTCTCTGGCAACTTTTGTAGTTTTTGACTTTGATGTTCTGTAGTTTTTCTCTGAAATGTCCAAATTTTGATGTCTTTTTATTAGTCCTGCTTGGTTTGTTCTTACATCTAAAGACTTTTGTCTTTAATAGTGCTTTTCCCTGATTTTCTCCATTTTCTTCTCTGGAAACTCCAAGTTGATTTATATAAGATGTTGTCATTGTTTCATGTATGTTTCTAAATGTTCATCTTATTTTCTATTTCTTCATTGATCTGTACTTTATCCTTGGTAACATCTTCAGATTTATCTTGTCTAGTTTCATAATTCTCTCTTCATGTCTAATTTGTTATGTAGTTCATCCGTTTAGTTTCTTAAAATTTAATTATGATTATTATATTTTTTATTTTTCAGGTTTATTTTTTGCTCTGAAGTTCTGTTTTCTTCAGTTCTATTTTTCAGTTTTATATTGTTATATATTTTTAAAATAGCCTGGTCGGTTTTATATTTATATTTTATTACCTCCTTGCTATTTTTTAAGAAATATTTTTATTTCAGAAACACATATATTTTATATGTAGTTCTTTTAAATTCTATCTGGTTATCTCAGTAGCAGAGGTCATGGGAAGAGGGACTAAGTTTGCTACTTTATTCTCTGCTGACTCTCACTTTATATTGCCTTGTTATCTCATGTGCTTTGTACTTTTGCTAATAAACCCATTAGGATGGTGATAATGATATTGCCATCATAGTAGTTTGTTCCTGTAATAATAATTTGTAGTAGTAGGGCTGGCCCTGTGGCGCACTCGGGAGAGTGCGGCACTTGGGTGCTCAGCCGCGCTCCCACTGTGGGTTTGGATACTATATGGGGATGGCCGGAGCGCTCACTGGCTGAGCGCGGTGTGGGTGACACCAAGCCAAGGGTTGCGATCCCCTTACCGGTCACAAAAAAAGACACACACACACACACACACAAAATTGTAGTAGTATCCACAGCAATATTAGAATATTAGTTAGTAGTCAAATTTACCCTTGTAGTTGTAAGTCATAGTAGTAGTAATAGCACTGATAGTAGTATTTGACTTAATTTAAGTCAGAGAGAACCTGGTTTCCTTTACTTTTCATTATACAGAGGGAAATTTTCTGTCACCCAGGCATCACTGAAGATATAGCCATGTCGAGAATCCCAGCTTTATGCAGAATTCTTTAGTCCTGAGTCATCCATGTTGCACATTTATAGGGTCTGTTTTTTTATTTCCTTGACTCTTTGTTAACCCCTCCACCCCCACAATACTGCATTTTGCTCTTGGGGTAGCATTACTTTCATTGTTTGTGTTTATCTTCTTTTGTGGTTTCAACTACTTGTGAGTCCCGAATATATATTTAAAAGTATGCTTGGTGTAATTTCTCTAGCATCTAGGTAGTTGGTTGTACTGCATTTTGGTCTAGGAGTCTATCATTTTGCTGGATTCTTTACAATGTCTAACATCTTTCATATTGCAGAAGAACATTAGACTAAAATGAAATTTTTAAGTATTTATGCAGGTTATTTGATGGAATCATAAAAATCATAAAAATGTTATGACAACATCAAAAACTTGAATTTATAACAGAATGCCTGGGAAACTCTTGAGGTCCACACTAAAAGAAGTAACTAATTTTCAGGCATGAGGATGTGTGTGAATCACAAATAAAGATTGTACATTGATAAATTAAAATAAAAATTAAGAAAAAAACAAGTGAAGAGAAGCAAAAAAAAAAAAAAAGAACATTATACAAAAAGAACAACAACCTTCCCAGTGTTTGGGGAAGAGTGTCTATGAATCAGGGTACAATTTTTAGGAACAGACTATATGGTGATAGAAAGTGCTATATTACAAATAATAAAGATACAATTGAAGGTGATGGGCTGGGTAGAACTATTAAATGATGAAAATTGGCTGCAGCTCAATGAAATTAGTGATACTAAAGATGCATGTGCAAGTTTTGAAAACATTTGTTTTATGACATATAAATGGAAGAGCACTATTTTAAATTATTTTATATAATATGTTGTATACATATTTACATGTAACTAAATTTATTAAATGAATATTATAATTGAATAGTTGATTCATCAACATGCCTAATGGTTTTATATTACCAGGTAGACAAAAATCTCTTTTATTGATCAATTCATTGGGATTGTCATATATTTGAAGACATGAAAAGAATTTATATTAAATTTTTTTAATGTAATATGAGTGGAAAAAGTAATATTTTTGAATTAATATATTTGTATAATATATGATTTTAAATATTTATGTGTAAGTTAATTGATTGATTATAAGTAGACTATCTTTTCAGCATCCTTTAATGTTTGTGTATTCAGATTGGCTAAAACATTCCTTTATTTTCTTTTCATTGGGGTCTGCTTATGTCTGTGCATATATAGTATTTGTTTTAAAGTAATTTTCAGATTGTACAATTAATTGAATATCATAAGAAAGGATTCTTCTAATCACTGTTTTGTTTTGTTTTTTAGTATTAGTTTCTATTATGCACTAGGATTTTAGATTGAAGTTCTTCTTGTGTAGAAGTATTTTCTTTCTCTCTGCAATCACCTTTGCCTAATAAGGTTATTAGCTTTTTCACCTACAGCTCAGAACTAGGCCAAAACAAGGACCTTGGGGTTTCTGTCCAGTAGATATTTAGGGAATGTCACAGATTTAGTCACGAAGCATAGAAGGTGAATAGCTTGTGTGTTTATAAACTGTATAGTGCAGAGGAGAAATCACGTACGTTTCTGTTTTTTCAAGGTCTGGAAAGTTCAGCTGAAACTCCTTATGTTATGTGGTGGATTTTTCTTTGCTCCCCTCCCACCACTGTCACAAATAGGGTTCCTTTCGCCCTGTTAGCCCAGCCAGAATCACATTTTTGACGTTCTTTGCTTATTTTTAATTAGTCACTCATAGTTAATGTCCTCTTATCTCTGTGTGATCCTGTTCTACTTTTGGTCCAAGGAGATATTAATCTTATTTTTAGTTGTTCTGTGTCATTTTATTTAAAAATATTCTACTTATTATTACTATGTGTTTTGAGCACAAAGAATTGAAAAAATAAATTTATACTCTCTTGACCTGCTGATTTTTTTTTTTGTTTTAACAGAAAAGGGAACTCTAAAATGTATTATTATAACTTCTTGATCTATAAGTTTCTGTGTAACTGGAAATTTTCATCCCTAAAACTTTTCATATATTTTTATTTTTCACTTTGCTTATAACATTTGGTACTAGTGAGGGAGTTTTCTCCTTCATATACACTAAAATATATTTATCATCTATAAATGGATTAGTTTCTGTTTTGCCTTGTCCTATGGAGGAGAGAGGAAAAAAATTGCTTATGATGAAAACGTTTTTTTGCATAAAAACATCTTGAGATTATGTTTTGCCAGCAATTCAGTTCAACGGAAATTTAATGAAAATGTCTCATGTACGAGGCATGACACCAGGTCGAGGTCACAAATGTGAGAGATCAAAAAAGGCTTCTGTGAGAAAACGACATTTTTACTAATATCCACTTTGAAAATAGTGATCGGATGTACTCCCAGACCAAATCTAAAGGGAAAACAGCTCATTTAACACCTATCATTGNGCCACCCACTTCTTGGGCAGTGGTTCCACCCACTTGATAGGATGTAGAGGGTGATACCTCCCAGCTGTTTCTCTGGGATGGCATGGATGCACTTTATTTCCACAGGCATGAGGGTGTGTTTGTTAGGGTAGGGACCTGTGACCTAATTTTCTGTGCTTGAAACTTGGGTACACCAAAATCAACCCACTGATAGGGGCAGAAGTGTGGAGGTGTCTACCTGATCTCTGGCCAGGATGTGAAGGTACATCAGTTCAGCAGGTCTGGGGTTGGCTTCCCAGATGTGCAAGGCTGGGATCACAGCCACTCCTGGGGTCCAAGCCTCAAGCTGCTGGGATAAGGGCCTTATAGCCTCTCCTGTGAGTGTGCTGGGATGGCTGTGGAGTCTTAAGTATGGGGAAGTGCCTATGGCTACTGGCCCCAGGGCAGAGTATGCTCCTGCAGTGGCTTTTTTTCCAAGATGGTGCCACTCTGCAACCACTTAGGTCACGAGAGTGGGGGGTGGGGAGTGCACTGTATGTGCTCTTTCCTGTTCTAGAGTCATGCAGTGCTTGTATTCTTTGCAGTTCTCCTCACTTGGCTCTGGCTTTGCAGGTCTGTGGAATTCTCCAGCANCAGGTCTGGGGTTGGCTTCCCAGATGTGCAAGGCTGGGATCACAGCCACTCCTGGGGTCCAAGCCTCAAGCTGCTGGGATAAGGGCCTTATAGCCTCTCCTGTGAGTGTGCTGGGATGGCTGTGGAGTCTTAAGTATGGGGAAGTGCCTATGGCTACTGGCCCCAGGGCAGAGTATGCTCCTGCAGTGGCTTTTTTTTCAAGATGGTGCCACTCTGCAACCACTTAGGTCACGAGAGTGGGGGGTGGGGAGTGCACTGTATGTGCTCTTTCCTGTTCTAGAGTCATGCAGTGCTTGTATTCTTTGCAGTTCTCCTCACTTGGCTCTGGCTTTGCAGGTCTGTGGAATTCTCCAGCAGTAAGAACTACAGGCCTCTGTTGTGAGGATGGGGTTTGGTGTGGTCCCTCTACCTACCTTTTTCCCCTGCAAGGGAAAGTCTCTCCTGTGCCAATCCTGGTGGCAAAGATATGGTGGCTGAGGCAATGTGCCTCTCTCTCCTCTCTGTGCTGCCATCCTGTGCTTTTTTGCTTCACAGGGATTTCACCAGTCTCCTGCTGCACTCCAGTACTTTCCCACCTA
>NW_007743014.1:13317-14201 GCF_000696425.1 Galeopterus variegatus
TCCTTGGTAACATCTTCAGATTTATCTTGTCTAGTTTCATAATTCTCTCTTCATGTCTAATCTGTTATGTAGTCCATCCGTTTAGTCTCTTAAAATTTAATTATGATTATTATATTTTTTATTTTTCAGGGTTTTTTTGCTCTGAAGTTCTGTTTTCTTCAGAGTTCTATTTTTCAGTTTTATATTGTTATATATTTTTTAAATAGCCTGGTTGGTTTTATATTTATATTTTATTACCTCCTTGCTATTTTTTAAGAAATATTTTTATTTCAGAAACACATTTATTTTATATGCAGTTCTTTTAAATTCTATCTGATTATCTCAGTATCAGAGGTCATGGGGAGAGGGACTAAGTTTGCTACTTTATTCTCTGCTGACTCTCACTTATATTGCCTTGTTATCTCATGTGCTTTGTACTTTTGCTAATAAACCCATTAAGATGGTGATAATGATATTGTCATCATAGTAGTTTGTTCCTGGAATATTAATTTGTAGTAGTATCCACAGCAATATTAGAATATTAGTTAGTAGTCAAATTCACCCTTGTAGTTGTAAGTCATAGAAGTAGTAATAGCACTAATAGTAGTATTTGACTTAATTTAAGTCAGAGAGAACCTGGTTTCCTTTACTTTTCATTATANTATGTATTGGCACCATCAGTTCTGACTCACTGTATCTTTTCAGCTCTCCTTTAAAATTATCAAAGGTGTCTGATTTTGGATCTTTTAAAATTTTTCCATAAGCCTATAGCAAGGTATTATAATTTAGAAGTAAACATATGATAGATTAAGGAAATAAACCACAGGGACCAAGAGGAAAATGGCTGCCTGCAGCAGCTGCCACAGTTGATGGTAGTGGCCAAAATTCATGCTTTTTTGCTCTGG
>NW_007743014.1:19660-20351 GCF_000696425.1 Galeopterus variegatus
AGGAGTTATTGGGGAAGGGACACGAAGAGTAATTGTGATTTGTAATGATGAACATGCTAATAATATTGATTTGATCATCACATACTGGTAGTCAACTCTGTACCCCATAAATATCTATAACAAAAAATTAATACATAAAAATAAAAAATAAAATTTCAACAAGGTAGATGAAAGATGTATTTTCAGCTGCATCTTTTGAGTGAACTAAACTAAATGCTTAACTAAGAATGATGTATCATTGTCTTTCACATATTTTATACTGTTTTTAAAAATCATTTAATTAATACTGCTAATCAATAAGTTTTTACATATGCATTTAAAATTAGAATTTCAGCAAGGTAGATAAAAGATGCACTTTCAGCTACTATATTTANTGGCCAAAATTCATGCTTTTTTGCTCTGGCTAGTAGCTTTGTATAGATGAATATTCTTAAGTTTAAAATTCCCAATTTAAAGAGTTTTCCATATGATATTAAAATCTACATATAGGATGTGTAAATTATGTCTGAATACTTTTTTTATGTCTGAATACATTTGGTCGCTGTCTCCTAGTTGTATGTGAATCGTCTGAATGGTTAGCCTTTTAAACCCAAATAAGTACACATATTATAACATATATGATGCAAAACTGTTCATAGCATATTGTTCTGTACCTCAGAATCAGAGAAAGTAATAGATAGCATTCATGAAG
>NW_007743014.1:22434-23010 GCF_000696425.1 Galeopterus variegatus
TTCCATTAATCCTTACTTCGGGCTAATAATAAAATTAAAGGGAAAAGGACAGAGGTGAGTTTATGAGAGCTGAGTTTTTGTCTTCTCGTCAACTGAGATCGAGGACAAATGCTGTTTTATTGAGAGACTATTTATAAATTATATGGCTATTTTGAATATGTAACTTAGGTTGCACCCATAACAGCCAGTGCCAAGGTTTTATGTTGGGCACATAAAGAACAATGACTTAGGTAGTACTGTAGATTTTTGTTTCTTGGCTATAATGCATAGTTTTTGGGCATTTAACTGGATTTATCTTGAAGTGTTTAGATATCCAGAAGAAATGCCTTAACACTACAAAGGGTAATGTACCTACTCAGTTTCCTTTTGTCATTATTCTTAAGGATTTTTTTATTGGATTAAAATGAATAAATGGCCTATTTAAATGTAAGTGTATTTCCTCTTAAAAAGATGTGTTTTGCCTTGTGGGAATGATATCAAGTCCTAATTATTACCTACAAATAAGAGTGATTATACTTGAAAACTGCTATCTCTAGACTGGTAAACAGCTTTGGCCGGATGTGTTAGTCTAACTTT
>NW_007743015.1:0-564 GCF_000696425.1 Galeopterus variegatus
CACCAGCCCCCACATGCAAATAGTCACAGCCTTATTTACCTTAAACATTTTAAATTTTTCCCGACACAACCCCTGTCAGCGTTTCAAAGGCAATGGGTAACTCAGCCAGCTTGGCTTGAGGCTCAAGTTAAGATGGAAAGACCCCCTCATGGGCCAGTGGTGAGGCCCTGACTCATTATTAACCATGGGCCAAGGGTTTGGATGTGTCTTCCCCGTCAATGCACCCAGCCCGATATGGGTGCCCGCCTGAAACCTCAAGTTCTCCCCCCACGTCCACAAAGATAATGTCTCCAACAGTTTGGAGGAGTGCAGTCTCTCCCCCCTCTTCGCAGGACCACCATAACCATGCTCATCTGGGTCAGAGAAGAGATTGACCTAGACCTGGACAGGGTGCAAAAGGCAGTTGGGTACTTGCAAACATCTCTAATGTCTTTGTCTGAGGTTGTTTTACAGAATCGCTGAGGACTGGACCTCCTGTTCCTCCAGCAAGGGGGGCCTCTGCATGGCCCTCAGCGAAGAGTGCTGATTTTACACTGACCATTCAGGGGTGGTTACAGATTCCCT
>NW_007743015.1:1883-5483 GCF_000696425.1 Galeopterus variegatus
AAAGGAGGAATTGGTAAAGGGACACAAAAATCAACTATACTGTATATTGATAAATTAAAATTAAAAAATTATAAAAGAAAGAAAATGAATAGACAAGTCATAGACAGTGACTAAATATTCAATGAAGGATTGTTATGCAGGGTATATAAATAATTCCTATAATTTAAACAGGCAAACAACTCAAAGTAGGCAAAATATCTGTACACTCTTCATAAAAGAAATATACAAATGGCAAATGAGCAAATGGTAAAGTGGTCGATATCATCAGTCATCATGGAAATGCAAACTAAACCATGATGAAATATAACTATACTCCTAAGAAAATGGCTAATATTAAATATACTGATAACATTAGATGTTGACAAAGATGTGGCACAATCAGAACACTTAAATATAAAACGGTAAACTGCTGTGGGGAAAGTTCTGATAGAGTCTGATAAGAATAAGTGCATACCTACCCTGTGATCCAGCAGATCCAATCATAAGAGAAAAGTATACAACTATACAAAGAAAAAAAAAGAAAGTTAAATGCAGGTGCAAAGTTGTTGATCCTAGCCTAGAAAATATACTTTATACGTTCCTGATGACGGTCCAAAAAACACCGATGGTGATACCACATTGATAGAATAGTTCAAGAATGGTTAAGTTAGGGGAAGGGAGTTTCATGTTTTTGTGCTGCCAATGCTTATGGTGTTTTTAGTTGAACACAGCCAAGAGAAAAGAGTGCAAAGTCATTCAGAGGAGATCTGAACTCAGATTTGCTCAGCTTGCTTCTTAGAATACTTATTATTAAATTACTTTTACGTTCAGATACACTTAACTTGGAAAATGTCATGAAAAGTAAATTACATAAGCTTTTGTAGTCTATCCTCTTTCTGAACTGGGAAAGCTACTAACCTAAGAGATATTTTGTTTAATTTTGAGGTGTTTCATAGACTATGAAAAGTTTAGTTTTACAAACAAGTACATTTTTTGAAAAATAATCCTCTCAATCAAGTATTTTAACAAAATCAGTAGCCATATCTATTCCTACAGGCATTTCCCTTGCATGGATGAGTAGTGACTTTTTTCGAATATTTCACTGACTTTCTTATATTATCTGACACCTTAAGAAATGTCAGAAGATATTCTTTCAAGTACTCTTATTCAAATTTAACCTAGCATTGTACACCTCCTTGACAGGTTCCTTTGCAGCTCAGTTCAAAGACAAATAGATGACGGACCTTTGAACCACAGAAATGGGTGGAGACAGTTTCCTGTTTCTATTACAGACCCAATTCAATGGTTTTAAGTGCCATATCTATTCCTACAGGCATTTCCCTTGCATGGATGAGTAGTGACTTTTTTCGAATATTTCACTGACTTTCTTATATTATCTGACACCTTAAGAAATGTCAGAAGATATTCTTTCAAGTACTCTTATTCAAATTTAACCTAGCATTGTACACCTCCTTGACAGGTTCCTTTGCAGCTCAGTTCAAAGACAAATAGATGACGGACCTTTGAACCACAGAAATGGGTGGAGACAGTTTCCTGTTTCTATTACAGACCCAATTCAGTGGTTTTAAGTATTCTTTAATTGAATGAACTGAAAGGTAGACAGAAATGGTGGATTCAACATTGGAGCTTTCCTCTTACCTTTCCTACATCATTTTATATAATTCTCCTAGGAAAACTGAGAAGTAAAAATAGAGCTTCCTCTTGTTCATGGTGATTATGGAGCAGAGTGCATTTCCAATGTCTGGTTGAGTAATTTCACAGAAGCATGGAGTTCAGGGAAACCAGTTTGTCAGCAAAAAAGTCATTTTCAACCAACTCCATCCTTTGTTTTCATGGTTGGAAAGATTAAAAGATATCCAATACATTGTCCATAATAACCTTTTAAAAAATTTAGTTTTATTTTTTAAGCATTTCTCTCACATCTTTAGTTATATCCCTAAACTGTGAGGTGTGGGATCATTCAGGACAAATTAGCTATCACTTAAAAGTGCCATTGATGAGCGAGGTCTTTTACACTATCAGTAATTTACATTTCAATTATCACAATATTCCCATTTTTACAGATGATTTAGCCAAGGCTGAGAAATATAACATGTCCGGATTCACACAGCTGAGATGCTCAAAGTGTTTCATTTCAAAACTCACATTTCAAAACCACACAGTGCTGCTTCTCATCCTAAAAGTTGAGTTTTGTAAGATGGAAGGGCTGATTGCAAAATGTTTCAATTCCTTAGCTCAAATTCATCGGCAATTTTCATTTACTTCTCCACAGCATATACAAAGATACTTCAAAAAGTTCCTGGAAAAATAGAATGAAAAGATGACACAAATCATTTCATGACATTTTTAGAGTACACATGCATATATATTTAAAATTTTACACGTATATTTATTATGTCAAATATTTTTAATTATATATTTTTAAGATATTAAAAGAGATACATTTCATTCATTTACTATTTCAAATTTTTTTGTGTGTTTATCTTTAAAAATAGGCTGCTATCTCCTTTTTTACTTTTCCTGTTTTTTTTAAATGTCCAGTTCACAATCATTTCATCTGAATTGGTAATTGTTAATCTTGCTTGCTCATCCCTGGAGTCACAAACCTTTCTCTTTAAACTTCTGGCCTTTGCATTATTTTCTATCTGTCCCATCTCTTTCATTCAGAAGCCAGGGTAAAATAAAGAATATTGAAGAGGAAGATGTTGAACAGGAGAATTACAGATTCATGTTTTTAGCATCATTAATTTTTCAAAATTTCTCATATTACTTTGAAAGAATTGCAAAGGTATTTCCTATAAAATGTTAACCTAAAACATGACAATGAAAAATTGAAATGAACACTTCTGAACTGCTTAAATAAGAGAAAAATGTGAAAGAATATGATTCCAAATATTTAAAACAAATTAGTTTGTAAATGGTCTTAAATTTTAGAAAAGTTAAATAATTGATAAAAGTTCAAGAAATTTACTTCTTTCATTTTCTTAAACCTATGCAACATTTAGTTTACTTTTGAATCAGGAAGAAATACACTAATGTTTGGTCCTCAGCTTTGGAAAGAAATAATTTATTATATTGGTGATCAAATCTAAGGTAATAAATGACAGACTAAATGTTTGTGTAAATATTTATATTTTTTATTAGGATGCCACCTTTAGAAATCAAGTTTTATGTCGGGCCTTAAAAACTAACACCACCTTAAATGACATTACAAGCGGCGCCATTATGGGCCCACAAGGGCATATTAATGTGGTAGCCTAAGATGGCGCCGGGAGGAAGTAGGGTGGGGGTGTCTGCGGGAACCTTGCCTTAGCCATTATTGGCCAAATACGCGCTTCCGCGCTCGAGGTTGTAATAGCTAGGCATTGAGACAAGATGCATGCTCTCTTGACCTTTAAGCTGATAAGATTATGCAAAAAACCTCCTTTTCCTATCTGCCTATAAAAGCAAGTGCTTGTGTGATAATAAATGGAACTGCCTCGACAGAACCCCCACCGTGTCTGAGTGTCTTTTAACTGGGCTGTTTTTGGGGTGCCAGCGGTTGTGCTCACCTCTCTTCACGGCTCTGTTCCCCCGTCTCCTTCCAAAGGGGACAGGAGG
>NW_007743015.1:5775-8594 GCF_000696425.1 Galeopterus variegatus
TTAAAAAGCAGAGGCCTAGAAATATCTGACTCCACAGTTCTTGTATGAGATTTGGGACTGGGTTCAGACCCTGGCCAGAAAGAATGAGATTAGTCACAGGCTAGACCCCTCCTTAGGGTTCTACCCAACCATCTCTGCCCTATAATAGCTTTGCTTCCATCCCGAGCATCAGGAAGGGGCAGAAAGGGATTGGGTGCAGTTCAATGAAGGCGCAACACCACTTCTCTCGTAATGCTCATCCACCTTTAAAAACATCCCCGGCAGAGCTGCAAGTTTTCACGTTATGGCTTGCTGGGAACCCCCAGCCATCCGTAGCCTGTGGGGGGAAGTGGCCTCTCAGGCCTATCTGGTCAACGTTGTAAAAGAACTAAAAAATGCTATTGCTGAGGCCAGGACTTTATCCTCAGTCTTGCAGGCTCAGATACAAAACTTAACCGAAGCCTTCAAGGCATTTACCGCCCTGATCCCAACAGGAAACAATACTTCCCCACCCTTCAAGGGACAATGTTTTGGTTGTGATAGACAAGGTCATTTTAAAAGCCAATGTCCCAAGGCTAAAGGCAAAAAAAACCCTACCACACCTTGCCCCCAATGTAAAAAAGGATTACATTGGAAAAAGCACTCTAGGTCCAAATTTGACAAAGCCCCCAGTGGAAATAGGCCGGCTGCTTAGTACCCTTGGGAAGCTCATGACCTTAAAGAGCTGAAAAATGCTGTCGCAGAGGATGGGCCCAATTCCCCATGGGCAGAAACCATCCTCCAGGGCTTAGCGCACCAAAGCTGCACGACCCAAGACTGGAAAATGCTCTGTAAGGCTGTCCTACCCCCAAAATTGTTTATCAAGTTCTGCGCCTTCTTTGAAGAAGAGTGCCATGTGCAGGCAGAGATAAACCAAGCAGCCAACCCCCCCATCCCTATCAGCTTCGGCATTCTGTCTGGAACCGCAGATCAATTTAGTACTGGAATCCAACAGGCTGCTATCCCAGCCCCCTACCAAGACCAGGTTAGGGCAACAGCGTTAGGCGCATGGAAAAAGTTGGCTGAAGGGCCCAGTGAGACTGCAATGGCCGGGGTCACCCAGCGACCTTCCGAGGACCTGCCCTCTTTCACAGTTCAGGGGCAACAGAGCATACAGAGAAAGTTTCCTCCAGGTCCTCTTCGGGACCAGTTTATAAAAATGCTAGTGTGGGACGGCATGACTGCCGACCACAAGCTTGCCTGTGCCGGGCTCAAAGATCGTTCTATGGAAAAGTGGGTCATTGCCAGTAGAGACGTTGAAAGCTACCATCAACAAACCAGGGCCTTAACTTCTGCTCTACAAGCTCAAGTGGAAACCCTTGCAGGTGCTGTGACCCAGGCTCTTAGTGTCAGGATCCCTAAGGAGATCCCCAGCCAACCCTCCCATAGGGGTCAATGTTATGACTGTGGGGAACAAGGTCATTTCAAAAGGGACTATCCCAACTGGAAAAATAAAAATCTTCCCTCTAAGCTGTGCCCTAGGTGCAGTAAGGGGCTTCATTGGAAGTGTGAGTGCCAGTCTAAACTAGAGGTGGGGCAATGCCCAGCCCTGTCACCCCAAGGGGATACAAAGCCAGCGCCTCCATGCCCTACCAGGAGGCCAGTACCCCAGGCTCATTGGACTATACCTATAGTTCCTGGTTTAAGACCAAAAATGAATCTTAAAATTCAAGGCAAAGAGTTTCGATGCCTTGTTGACACGGGGGCAGATCGAACAGTCCTTAGCCACTATGGCAAAAATAAATGGGTCTCTGGCTTCAAGGACAAGCCATTGTTGAACGGCATCACCAATGCCTAAAAACAAAAAGGGAGAGTCACCAGCCCTCAACAGCAGTTGCCCTAACTATGGGCCGAGGGTTTGGTTGTGTCTTCCCCCTCAGTGAGTCAACCCCTATATGGGTCCCAGCCAAAAATTTCAAGTTCTTGCCAGACACCCAGGGTACTGAGGACCCTGAGGAGTTTATTGTTTGTATGTTTCAGACTGCATTATGAACCCTTTGTGGATGATCCAAGTGGCCGCCCTCCTCGGGTCAACAAGGACAAGGGCCTCTGCCCCCGGGGAAGGTCCCCAGTACCAAACCTGTGAGGTCATACAAGCCGCTTGGAGATGTCTGTATCACATTTAAAAAAAAATCGCTAACATCACTTTTTGAAGTTATTTTACAGAATCAACACGGACTAGACCTGTTGTTCTTACAGCAAGGAGGATTATGTGCCGCCCTCAAAGAAAAGTGCTGCTTCTATGCCTACCACTCTGGAGCGGTCAAGGATTCCCTAGCTAAGCTTAGAGAAGGATTAGAAAAGCAAAAAAAAAAAAAAAAAAGAGCGAGAAGCCAATAGTAATTGGTTCCAAGGCTGGCTTTCAGGTTCCCCGTGGCTCACCACCCTGCTGTCCTCCCTGGCAGGCCCCCTAGCATCTTGGGGCCTTACTCCATTCGCCAGGTTGTGTCCCTTATAAGGCGCAACACCACTTCTCTCGTAATGCTCACCCAGGTGGTAGAGGAGGTGGCCCATAATGAAAGCCCTGACAGCCCTTGGGTCAATATGGCCCTTTAAGAAATCAATGCCAATCTCTAAGGCTCCGCCCCACCCCTGCTTGGCTGGATATTCAATGACGGGTAAGATTTCCAGAGGAAAACAACCTAAGACAGGTACAGCCACCAGAGGGAATGGAGGCGAGGCTGGGAAGGTTAGCTGCCTCCAGATGCCTTATTAAAACAAAAAGGGGCAGATGTCGGGCCTTAAAAACTAATGCCACCTTAAGTGACATTACAAGTGGCACACAAGGTGCCTTTAAAAGC
>NW_007743015.1:8604-11002 GCF_000696425.1 Galeopterus variegatus
AAAAAACCTCCCCTCCCTATCTGCCTATAAAAGCAAGTGCTTGTGTGATAATAAATGGAACTGCCTCGACAGAACCCCCGCTGTGTCTGAGTGTCCTTTAACTGGGCTGTTTTTGGAGTGCCAGCGGTTGTGCTCACCTCTCTTCACGGCTCTGTTCCCCCGTCTCCTTCCAAAGGGGACAGGAGGGAAAGAGGAATCCTGGGCCGTTTGCTCGCCCACCGAAAGGAACAAGGCTAGGGCTGTACGGGTTTGGAGTGCCAGCGGTTGTGCTCACCTCTCTTCACGGCTCTGTTCCCCCGTCTCCTTCCAAAGGGGACAGGAGGGAAAGAGGAATCCTGGGCCGTTTGCTCGCCCACCGAAAGGAACGAGGCTAGAGCTGTTTGGGTCGGCCGGCGGCGGACCCAACAGTTTTTGACATCAACTAGGTGTCCTACAATTCAATTTAATTCTGACAGCAACTTCTCAGAGTTAGCACAGACCCCACAAGTTAAGGGAAAAGCTCTTAATAAGACTGGCCTCACTTTAGACACCTGCTGCAAGCTCTGAGTGTCCCTAAGCCACTCGCAGTCTGCCCAGCAAGCTACAAATTCTGGGCTCCCCACAACATCTCAGGTTCAATAATTTGCTAGAATAACTCACAGTTTCAAGAATGTGCTATTCTACACAAGTACCATTTTATCATAAAGGTTATAAACATACAAACAGTTAAAGAGTTAATAGCAGAAGGTCTGGGAGAGTCCTGGACACAGGAGCTTTTGTCTTTGTGTGGCACGACATGCCACCATCCCCTCTCTATGTTCACCAGCCATAAAGCTCCTCTGAGCCTCGATGCCCTGAGTTTTCACTGAGGTTTCATAGCCTAGGCACATGAATTAGATATTGGTAAGGTGCCTGAATTCAGTCTTCAGAAGCCCTCTCCTCCTTAGAGGTTAGGCTGGCCCAAAGTCTCAACCCTCTAATCAGGTGGTTGGTTTTTTCTGGTAACCAGACCCAATCCTGAAGTCACCTAGGCATTCCTCAGCTCCATCAGGAGTCACTTCATTAGCATAATAAACACTCCTGTCACTCAGGAAATTTCAATGGCTTTTGTACCTCTGTTTCAGGAACCTGGGACAAAGACTAGATATATTTTTTATGATTCCACAGATTTCCAAATTGTGTTTATCTACTGTCATAACTGATATAGAGCTTTTAATATTTTGTTCTTCCATATACACATTAATATTCTTCCATTTTTTTGTTGTTGTTCCTCTTGTTTTTGTGATCACTTTCCAAGGTAATTTATTTCTTGCATAATGTTCATAAGTTGTAAACACACAAGAACACGTTTGTGCTGGTATCTTAAAATTTTTAGTTATAATAAAGTTGATCAGGGCTGAAATAACTATAAGATCAGAAAAGAGCAAGGAGTCTTTTCCAGGGGTCTGAGCCTGAATCAACCTTCTGTCCCACTCTGGAGATGGAAGAACCTGCAGGACAAGCAAACGTGCAAGATGAAGCACCCTTGGGTGTGCCTGTGGGGTTGTTGAGGTCACGAGCACACTGTGCAACTCCTTGTCACGCAGCATGGACAGCTTTTCAAAGTAGTACCAGGACACCTTCACCATTACAGAAACCAAAGTTGGCTTAGAATTATAGGCCATTTAACAATCAAAGGTACAAACAGTGTGTTTAGGGCTTAAAGAATAGAAGCCCATAGTCAGCCCTCCGCTGGCCTGTGAAGAGCCAGTGTTCTGACAGAGTTCTGGACAACTGTAACCAGAAGTACATTATGATTGACTAGTATATCAGTGCTCTCTGTGTAGGCAACTCTTTTACTGCTTAGTGTTGTTGAAAACCTTCCTCTCCTCATTTCAGCTTTTCCTATAGTTGCAACCTGCCCTGATCAGCTGCCTTATACATGTTCCTAATTAGTTCATGATCTAGACCATTAGTTCACAATCTTAGGTACACACTGTGGTCAATGGGTAGAGTTTTATAAATGCTTGTATCTAAGTCCAACTCCACACTAATTATATCAGAATCCCTAGAAATGAGGTCTGGGCCTGTGTGTGTGTTCTAATGTATGTCATTACACTGTACTGACAAGGTAAACCTTTTCATGTGGTAGTTATGAAAGCAGTAAAAGTTAATAGCAACTTTATGAATAGTCTGCATTTTGTTGCAAGGTACCAGACTAAATTTAACCCAGTTCTCACTCTATGGCATTTGAGCATTTGAGAATGAATGACCAGAAGTCATCCTTTGAAAAGTAGTAGATAACATCCCAAGCAAGAGAACAAATCTTTCTTTCCTTAAAGTTAAGAAAAGCTACATGACACTTTTACTTTTTATTTGTTTATTTATTTATTTTCCTTTTTGTCTTTTTTCGTGACCGGCAACGGATCGCAACCCTCAG
>NW_007743015.1:12002-20019 GCF_000696425.1 Galeopterus variegatus
TAATAAATGGAACTGCCTCGACAGAACCCCCGCTGTGTCTGAGTGTCCTTTAACTGGGCTGTTTTTGGAGTGCCAGCGGTTGTGCTCACCTCTCTTCACGGCTCTGTTCCCCCGTCTCCTTCCAAAGGGGACAGGAGGGAAAGAGGAATCCTGGGCCGTTTGCTCGCCCACCGAAAGGAACGAGGCTAGAGCTGTTTGGGTCGGCCGGCGGCGGACCCAACAGTTTTTGACATCAACTAGGTGTCCTACAATTCAATTTAATTCTGACAGCAACTTCTCAGAGTTAGCACAGACCCCACAAGTTAAGGGAAAAGCTCTTAATAAGACTGGCCTCACTTTAGACACCTGCTGCAAGCTCTGAGTGTCCCTAAGCCACTCGCAGTCTGCCCAGCAAGCTACAAATTCTGGGCTCCCCACAACATCTCAGGTTCAATAATTTGCTAGAATAACTCACAGTTTCAAGAATGTGCTATTCTACACAAGTACCATTTTATCATAAAGGTTATAAACATACAAACAGTTAAAGAGTTAATAGCAGAAGGTCTGGGAGAGTCCTGGACACAGGAGCTTTTGTCTTTGTGTGGCACGACATGCCACCATCCCCTCTCTATGTTCACCAGCCATAAAGCTCCTCTGAGCCTCGATGCCCTGAGTTTTCACTGAGGTTTCATAGCCTAGGCACATGAATTAGATATTGGTAAGGTGCCTGAATTCAGTCTTCAGAAGCCCTCTCCTCCTTAGAGGTTAGGCTGGCCCAAAGTCTCAACCCTCTAATCAGGTGGTTGGTTTTTTCTGGTAACCAGACCCAATCCTGAAGTCACCTAGGCATTCCTCAGCTCCATCAGGAGTCACTTCATTAGCATAATAAACACTCCTGTCACTCAGGAAATTTCAATGGCTTTTGTACCTCTGTTTCAGGAACCTGGGACAAAGACTAGATATATTTTTTATGATTCCACAGATTTCCAAATTGTGTTTATCTACTGTCATAACTGATATAGAGCTTTTAATATTTTGTTCTTCCATATACACATTAATATTCTTCCATTTTTTTGTTGTTGTTCCTCTTGTTTTTGTGATCACTTTCCAAGGTAATTTATTTCTTGCATAATGTTCATAAGTTGTAAACACACAAGAACACGTTTGTGCTGGTATCTTAAAATTTTTAGTTATAATAAAGTTGATCAGGGCTGAAATAACTATAAGATCAGAAAAGAGCAAGGAGTCTTTTCCAGGGGTCTGAGCCTGAATCAACCTTCTGTCCCACTCTGGAGATGGAAGAACCTGCAGGACAAGCAAACGTGCAAGATGAAGCACCCTTGGGTGTGCCTGTGGGGTTGTTGAGGTCACGAGCACACTGTGCAACTCCTTGTCACGCAGCATGGACAGCTTTTCAAAGTAGTACCAGGACACCTTCACCATTACAGAAACCAAAGTTGGCTTAGAATTATAGGCCATTTAACAATCAAAGGTACAAACAGTGTGTTTAGGGCTTAAAGAATAGAAGCCCATAGTCAGCCCTCCGCTGGCCTGTGAAGAGCCAGTGTTCTGACAGAGTTCTGGACAACTGTAACCAGAAGTACATTATGATTGACTAGTATATCAGTGCTCTCTGTGTAGGCAACTCTTTTACTGCTTAGTGTTGTTGAAAACCTTCCTCTCCTCATTTCAGCTTTTCCTATAGTTGCAACCTGCCCTGATCAGCTGCCTTATACATGTTCCTAATTAGTTCATGATCTAGACCATTAGTTCACAATCTTAGGTACACACTGTGGTCAATGGGTAGAGTTTTATAAATGCTTGTATCTAAGTCCAACTCCACACTAATTATATCAGAATCCCTAGAAATGAGGTCTGGGCCTGTGTGTGTGTTCTAATGTATGTCATTACACTGTACTGACAAGGTAAACCTTTTCATGTGGTAGTTATGAAAGCAGTAAAAGTTAATAGCAACTTTATGAATAGTCTGCATTTTGTTGCAAGGTACCAGACTAAATTTAACCCAGTTCTCACTCTATGGCATTTGAGCATTTGAGAATGAATGACCAGAAGTCATCCTTTGAAAAGTAGTAGATAACATCCCAAGCAAGAGAACAAATCTTTCTTTCCTTAAAGTTAAGAAAAGCTACATGACACTTTTACTTTTTATTTGTTTATTTATTTATTTTCCTTTTTGTCTTTTTTCGTGACCGGCAACGGATCGCAACCCTCAGTGTTGCGCCTGTACCGGACCGGGACCGGCAACAGGATCGCAACCCTCGGCGTTGCTCCCGCACCTCACTCAGCCAGTGAGCTGCCGGTCTGTATGTGGGATCCAAACCCTCGGCGGGAGCGCCGCCGTGCTCCCAAGCAGCGCACTGTAGCAGTGCGCCACCGGGCCAGTCCTACATGACACTTTTCAAATAGGTCTCATAAGATCTTTAATTAAAGGTACTAGAAAAGGACGTTTTCAGATGTCCCTATGTTACATAAATTAGTGCAAGGTAAATTAAGAAGAAAAGAATTAGAGCAGTAGAATTATAGTTGTTAAAGTCAGAGAAGCTTTACCCTATATTCACTGATCTTTTAACAATTAAGACTAAAAGGCAGAGAAAGTTTCCTGATTTGTCTATCACCACTGAAATAAGGCTGAACCATTCTGATATGGCATAAGTTAGCTAGGCCAATTAGGGGTGCTAGATCAAAGAAGAACATAGGCCTAGTACAGGTAGGTCAGACTGATTCATTGATCTTTCATTCATTTAAACATTTTTATGAGCGTCTCCCTTTCCAGAATGATACTACTTACCATTCTAGGCATGGAGGGTGTAGTGATTAAAATAGGAGACAAAATCCCCAACATTTTGATATCTGCCTTCTTCTGTAGAAGTCAGACAAGAAACAAAAACTATAAAATATAATGCTAGGTAGTAATAAATGCTATGAACAAAAAATAAAGAGAATAAAAAGATAAAGAATGTTGGAGGGAGATGGTAATTTAGAAAGTCTGGTAATGAGGACTTGTCTGGATGGATGTTTCCCAGAGACCTGAATAAAATGAAAGAGTAAGCCATATAAATATCTAACAGAAAAGCATTTGGGGCCAAAATAAGAGCAGGTGCAAGGGTATTAAGGATGAAAAGAGCTTGGAATGTTTAATAGAATCTTGTGGCTAAAATGTTGGGCAAGGTGGAGAACAGTACAAAATGCGGTTTGAGAAATAGCTAAGGGCCAGTTGGTGCAAAGCCTGAATAGACCAAAATAGATCCAAAGATAAAGAAGAAAGAAAAATAGAGAAAAACTGAGCTCTTGATTATAACTACTAAAAATTGATTCAATTTTAGCATTAATTTTACCCAACTTTAAGACATATCATGTATAAAGAAAAAATAGATGATCAAACAGATTTAGGATATGCTGGGTTAAAAAACATTCAGCATGTTTCTTTACTGTAGAACTTGATAGAACATTCCATAACCTAATTTGTGTTAAATTTAAGACAGAGATTATAATCCGAATTTTTCAAATTTGTTGTCTTTAACTTTTTCTTTTAGGTTATCTCTTAGGAGTTCCATAAAAACCCCTTAGAAGTTATTGCTCTTGGCCAAACACTGTAAAAAGATCTGCATGGAGAGAGATGAGTAACTAGCACCAAAAGTAGAGTATTGGTTTAGTCTATATATTATTTATCACTTGTGAAAGGAATACAGAGATAAGAGAATTTAGGAAATAAAATTAGATAACTTGGAGAGAAGTTTTGTAAGGAGATTCAGCCTTTAGAAGGACTGGCTTGTCAAGTAAAAAAATTCAACAGGCATTTTATTCTTCACATATTCTTCTTCCCTGTTTTCTCTTCTTCTGGGCTCTCAGTTAAACATATGTTAGCCTGCTTGGTACTGTCTCACGGGTCTTGGATACTCTGGATTTTTCCCCCCCTCTTTTCCATTTGTGTTTCATTTTGGATAATTTCTATCAACTTTCAAGTTCACTAATTCTTACTTCAGATGTATGGAGTCCACTAATAATCCCCTAGAAGGCAATCTTCAACTCTGTTGTGTTTTTTTATTTCCAGTACAGCCATGAGCCTCATAATGATGTGTTTTGTTCACAATGTAGTCCCGTAGATTGTAACGGCTATTCCAGCTGCCCTGGGTGTGTGGTGGGCTACATCATCTAGGTTTGGGTAAGTAAATTCTGCAATGTTCTCACAATGACAAATTTGCCTAACAATACCCCCCTCAGAATGTATCCCCATCATTAAGTGACTCATTTAATTTTTTCCTCAGAGTCTTCATCTGTCTGCTGAAATTGTCCACCTTGTCTTGCATCCTGTCTACTTTTTCCATCAGAGCCTTTAACATATTTATCATGATTATTTAATTTACTATCACATATTCCAAGATTTATAGCATAGCTGAGTCTACTTTGAATATTCCTTGGGAGAGTGTTATTTTGTCGAGTCGTTTTGTGTGCTTCCTAATTTTTTTGGTGAAGGCAAGACATCATCTTTAGGACTGTAGAAACTGATGTAACTTTTTTTTTCTTCCTGGAAATGGAAATGACTTTTCTTCTTGTATGGCTTTGGTGTGGAGAGTTGAGTTAATCTAATTAGAAGCTGAGCTGAGATTGAGGTTTGTTGTGCTATGGTCACTGTCAGGTACCACAGGTTTAAACTTCTTCCAGGAATATGTTATGTTTAAGATGGCAGCTGGTTTTCCAGAGGGCTTTTTTTTTTTTTTTTTGTATGTCTTTTCTGCACTCTTGCTTTTGGTATTCTCTGTGAACTCTGCCTCAGAGAGGGTCTGTCTGTTCTAAGTTATGTGTTACTAGATACTTGCTGTATTAGTCCATTTCTGTTGCTTATAACAAAATACTTGAAACTGGGTAATTTGTAAGATAATGAAATTTATTGCTTGCAGTTATGGAGGCTGGGAAGTCCAAAATCCAGGGAACACATCGGGTGAGAGTCTTCTTTGGTGGTAGCTTTACAGTAATGCAGGGGTCTCACATGGCAGAAAATGGTGAAGCAGAGAGAGAGGTAGTTCCTTACGTGCTCTCCTTTTAAAGCTCTCAGAACCATGCCCCTGACTACCATTATTAATCCATTCCCCATGGCATGGTCCTATAATCTAATCACCTTTTCAAGGCCCCACCTTTCAATTACCATAATAGGATTTCCCACCATCAACAGTTACAGTGAGGATTAAGCCTCAGTGAGGTTGTGGGGGTATCCAATCCACAGCACCTGCTAACCTGGCAATAAGTGTGGGTGTGGGGTGGTTGTAATCCCTTTCTTCTGAATAAGCCTCCGTATTAGGCAGGCACTAAAGCCCTGGGTCTTGGAGGTCAGGGAATGCAGCATACTCAGTGTACTTCTTCTCCTCCAGCAGCTATAGGCCTGGGTCTCCTATAAATCCTGTATCCTCAACCCTCTCCCTGCAATCCACCTCCACACAGATCAAGGCTTTGGTTTCACAAGAGTTAGGGAAGAAAAATCCACGTGAAATTCCTCACTTCTACTGCAGTGACTACAATTTTTTTTCACCAGTCTGCATTACAAAACAGACTTTTTCAGGGTCCTTCTAACTTTTCTCTGAGTCCCAGTAGGATTCCTATGGAAAAAATCTGCAGAAAGAAATAAACTCCCTCTAGGTTTTGGCCCTCAGAGTCTTCCCCGGACCTTGGCAGCGACACTCAGTCTCCATCAGTTTGCCCATCACCTTGGCTGAACTCTCAACTGGCTGCATCCTGTCCTGGTAAGGCAGCGCTGGCATTTCACTTCCCCCTGTGGGTGCCTGTCTCTCCTTAGACATTAGGCCAGTTGGTTTTCCTGCTCAGCTCTTTAGAGAATTCCAGAAAAGTTGTTAACTTGCTGTTAAATGTTTGTTGTTGTTGTATATTTGGAAACAACAATCATTTCAACTCTTCAACTGCTTATGTGGAAACCATTCAAGATGTAAGGAAAAAAAAAAAGAGGCTACTGAGCCTGCTGCTGGTGGAAAAACAGTTTTTTCACATGATTATCATATGTGGAAGTCTCCAAATATAATCAACATCGCAAAAATCAGTAATAAAGTCATTTTCCTTATGAAGTCAGTAATGTACAGGAATGAAGGCTACAGCTTCATTTATTTTGTGTGGTAGAGACAGACAGGTTGACTGAGTTTTGGCTGTTGGCTTGTCTGAAGGTGCATGGTAGGCTCCTCTGTGCCAGCTGCAGAGTGCACTGTGCCCACTCGTGATAGAGCAGGGGAGGGTCACATTAGCTTTTACATACTTCTTGCCTCTCTTTCAGCCTGTGCTTATCATTTAGATGATTGTTTAGTAACCTGCTCTTCTTTTATTACAAAGTTTATATTCAGTTCTCCACAATCAATCCTTCTTTTGTGTTTCTAATGTGCAAAAATATTTTGTCCTGGATTTGAGGGAAGATACCTGATTCCTCACCAACAATGTTGGTACATAAAATTGGGAGGAAAGATAATCACCATCAATCCATTTACAAAATCTCTTCATCTCAGCTTTTCCACCTATAAGATGGACCACGCTATACCGTTCATTAATGATATTTTTTGTGTGTGCTCTGCAGACTTTGCAGTGGTCAGATACATATACCTCAAACCTTAAGGGCAGCAATTATTGTCATTCACAGGGACAATATTTGCATGGGTATTCCAGTGTCCTCACTACCTCCTCTCTGTGAAAATTCCACCTACGGAATGAGTGGTGTGCTATTTCCTTTTCCTCCAGATCTTTTTCTTCCTTCATGGAGTATTTCCTGTTCCATCTTCCCTTTTGGACCTGGCTCATGGTCTCCACATTTCCTGACCTGCCATGGCACTTATTTTCTCTAATACATTCTGTGACACTTGATATTATTCTGTCTTATATCTTTCTCTGAATATTTCATGGATCATGTCTTTCCAAAATCACTAAATCCCCTAAGGGAGGAAGCATGTCAGTCTTATTTTGCGTGCTCACGCTTCCTTGCATGTTGTCAGACATGTAGCAAGCATGTGACAAACACTGAGTTGAAACAAGTTTTAATTTTTTTCATGGGAGAGGGAGAGAGAAAGAGAAAGTGGGTGGTCTTTGGTGATGGGTATCAATTCATGAAGTGTAATGGGGGAAAAGAACTGGCTAACCATCATCACTTCAGAACTGGAGCGAATGGAGTAAGTAGGCTGAAATTCCTATGAAATTCTCCACCTCTGATTTCTGCACTCCAGGGTTACCTGTCTGCTGTTCTGTCTCTCAAGGTCAAGGCTGTCACTGCACATTACCGAGGCGGTGTTTCAGTGTCTCTTCCTTCTTTCTTTTCCTCTTTGTCATTGCGGTCATTCCACTTTCTCACAGAAGCACTGCTGAGTGTTGACTTCTGTTTCAAATCTTTCATCAGTTACCCCATGGTGTACCCAGAGGCAAGCAGGGCCAGTCCCACTAGGCATAATTCCATTGCCAGGAAATTAGCAGGTTCCTAGAAACACTTTACTGGTGACTGTGTTCTGCTGTTTATTATTAAGTGTGACTCATAAACGACATGACAGAACTACTGAACATGAGAAATGTGACATCTGCAACAGAGCCCAGCACACAGCTGTCAGTGTCATCTCAGTCCAGGATGCTCTTGTGGTCACACTGGCACCCCTTATGTCCATCTCCTGAACAGTACACTGTCCTTATCTGGTTTATTACTTCATGTTTCAATCACTGAATTATTAGACAGTGTGTCCGTATGATAACAGAAGCTGATGACAATATTTGTCACCCTTCTGCCAGTGAACATATGTTAGTACAACGGAGGATTTGCGTATTAAGAACTGCTACATGACCTTGGGTTCTGCAGGTTTATGATTGTTTCTCGCATGGTGCTCACAGAGTGGATCAAAATTGCCTCCTGAGTACACAATACACAGCATCCTTCCTGGACTACTGGTGAAATACAAGCTGATTCTACAGCCTAAAACAATGACTAACTTGAGTAAAACACATTATTCAACACTAGATATTTCTTTCTTTTTTCTTTTCTTTTCTTTTC
>NW_007743015.1:23318-23865 GCF_000696425.1 Galeopterus variegatus
GGATTCTACAGGACAGAAGAGGGCTTTGGAGCACACCATACCAGCCCCCAGGCCAGCAAGACTATTGACAGGCCAGCAAGACTATGGTCCCACATAGAAGCGAGGGGCAACAGCCCACTGAAAATAGGAGCCACCCAGAGGCCAGTGAGTCCTCATAAGGGACTAGTGCATGGCCAACCCCAGGGGATGTGTTTGGAGTGTGGGGGGAGGCTGACCCACCAGGGAAACATTGGGGTGTGGCACAGGCAGCTGATCTGTCTTCCAATCAGCACAGGCCCACTTAGTGGAGACTGGTCAGGGACACAGAATAGCAGGAGAAGCAGTTTGCTGGAAAGACTCAGTCCCAGGCCAGAATTTCCACAAAGCCCAGGTGTATCTGACCTAACAAGACCCAGAAGTGATTTAAAAGTAAACATTTACAACCCAAGCTGCACACAAAGCCTTCCCCAGAGAATCCGCAGCAACACAACAGCAGAGCTCAACCACAGGCTCAAGTGCAAAGCAACAGCAGAGCTCAACCCCAGGGCTCAAGTGCAAAGCAACAGCA
>NW_007743016.1:0-307 GCF_000696425.1 Galeopterus variegatus
AAAGACAAAGATTGCCAGCCAAGAATACTCTACCCTGCAAGGCTGTCCTTCCGAAATGAGGAGCACATAGTATATTTCTCAGACAAACAAAAACTGCGGGAGTTCACCAACACACGACCACCCTTACAAGAAATTCTCAAGCGAGCACTGGGATTGGACCCTGAAAGATAATTACCATAGCCATAATAATCCAAGCAAAATCAAAATCCACCAGTATAATAAAAATGACAATACTGAAAAGAAAAAAAACAAACAAAAACACTAGCTGCAACCTAAGGAAACAACAAACACAGAAAACAAACAGCAA
>NW_007743016.1:5194-8004 GCF_000696425.1 Galeopterus variegatus
GTGAGGATGTGGAGAAAAAAGAACCCTCCTACACCATTTGTGGGATTTTAAATTAGTGCAGTCATTATGGAAAACAGTATGGAGTTTTCTCAAATAACTACAGATAGAACTGCTCTATGATCCAGTAATCCCACTGCTGGGTATATACCCAAAGGAAAGGAAATCATTATGTCAAAGGAATACCTGCACTTCCAAGGCTATTGCAGCTTTATTTACAATAGCCAAGAGTTGGAACCAACCTAAATGCCCATCAACAGATGACTGGGTAAGGAAAACGTGGTATATATACACAGAGGAATACTTCTTCCATAAAAAAGAATTAAATTCTGCCATTCACAACAACATGGAAGAACTTAGAGAAAATTATGTTAAGCGAAATAAGCTTGGCACAGAAAGAGAAATACCATGTACTCACTCATAAGTGGGAGCTAAAAAAAGAAAGAAAGAAAGAAGGAAAGATACAACAATCACAATAATTTGTTGAACTTTTGACAGGAGAGAACAAAACTGAGGCCAACAGAGGTGGAAAAGGGGTTGGGAGATGCGGGTTCATGAGAAACTGGTAACGGGCCACAAAAAAATGATTACAATGTGTAAGGAGGAGTATACTAATTATCCTGATTTGAGCATTGCATATTACACAAAGGTATTGATAATCACTGCCGGTGGAAAAGGGGTTGGGAGATGCGGGTTCATGAGAAACTGGTAACGGGCCACAAAAAAATGATTACAATGTGTAAGGATGAGTATACTAATTATCCTGATTTGAGCATTGCATATTACACAAAGGTATTGATAATCACTGCTGTACCCCACAGATATGTATGATCAATTGTATTTTGATTTTTAAAAATGCTAAAGGGAGCTTTCCAATTGAAAGAAAATGTCACTAAAGAGTAGAAAGAAAACATCTGAAGTTATATAACTCATTAGTAAAATGAATACACAGACAACTTTGGAATACTCCAGTGTTGAAAGGGTGATGAAAATAAGCCACTTATGTCTTTTTTATAAAGACCAAAGGACAAACCTAACAAGACGGTAACATATAGGCTTTGTTTTTTTTTTTCTTTCTTTTTTAGATATCAAAGTTAATTGGAATTAGCACCAAATAATTAGTTATAACTTTACCATGTTTTTTGTAAGCCTCTTGGTAACCATAACACAAAAACTTGTAAGATAAATACTAAAAATTAATAGCAAGAAATCAAAATCTAAAGCTAGAGAAAACCACTCAGCAACAAAGGAAGACAGTAAGACCGGAAAAAAGAATCTACAAAACAACCAGAAAAAAATAAATAAATAGCAAGTGGCAGTAACAAGTCCCTATATATCAATAAAAATCATAAATGAAAATGGATCAAATGAGTAAAATACACAGAGTGGCTAAATGGATTACAAAACAAGAATCAACAATATGCTGCCTACAAGAAACTCACTTATCCACCAAAACCAGGACACTTATCCACCAAAGACAGCAACTGAAAGTGAAGGGATAGAAAAAGATATTTCACTTAATGGAAATCAAAAAGAGCAGGAGTAGCTATACTTTTGTCAGATAAAATACACTTCAAGCCAAAGAAAGTAAAAAAAGATAAGGATGGTCATTATATAATAATAAAGGGATCAATTCAACAAGAAGATATAAAAATTCAAAATACATATACACCCAACTCCAGAGCACCCACTTATAGAAAGCAATTACTATTGGACCTAATGGGAGAGATTGACTCCAACACAGTAATTGTTGGGGACTTTAATACCCCACTTCCAGCAAAGGACGGATCATCCAGACAGAAAATTAACCAAGAAACATTATAATTAATCTCTACTCTGGTTCAACTTGACCTAATGAACATTTATAGAACATTTCATCCAACAGTTGCAGAATACACATTCTTCTGAGCAGCACATGGAATATTCTCTAGCACAGACCACATATTAGGTCACAAAACAAGTCTCAGCAAATTTTTAAAAATTGAAATCCTATCAACTACCTTGTCTGACAACCATGGAATAAAACTAGAAATCAACAATAAAAGGGACACTAGAAACCATATGAATACATGGATACTAAACAATATGCTCCTAAACAATGAATGGGTCAAAGAAGAAATCAGGAAGGAAATTTTAAAATTCCTGGAGACAAATGAAAATGAAAATACAACATACCAGAACCTATGGGATACAGCAAAGCACTTCTAAGAGGGAAGTTTATAGTAATAAGTGCCTACACCAGTAGAGAAGAAAGACTAAATAAACAACTGATGTTTTACCTCAAGGAGCCAGAAAACAAAAACAAACCAAACCCAGAATCAGTAGAAGGAGAGAAATAACAAAGATTAGAGTAGAAATAAATGAATTGGAGATTTAAAAAATTACAAAAGATTGATGAAACAAAGAGTTGGTTTTTGGAAAAGACAAACAAAATTGGTAAACTTTTAGCTAGACTAAGGAAGAAAAAAAGAGGGAAGATCCAAGTAAATAAAATCAGGAAAAAGGAGACATTACAACTGATAACACAGAAATACAAAGGATCATAACAGACTACTATGAACAACTATATGCAAACAAAATGGAAAATTTAAAATAATGTATAAATTTCTGGACACATACAATTTACCAAAGTTGGATCATGAAGAACTAGAAAACCTAAACGGATCAATTATGAGTAATGAGATTGAAGCAGTAATAAAACATCTCCCAACAAAGAAAACCCCAGCACCAGAAGACTTCACTTCTGAATTCTACCAAACATCTAAAGAATTAATACAGGATCTTCTCAAACTCTTCCAAAAAACTGAAGAGAA
>NW_007743016.1:8585-10474 GCF_000696425.1 Galeopterus variegatus
ACCAAACATCTAAAGAATTAATACAGGATCTTCTCAAACTCTTCCAAAAAACTGAAGAGAAGAGAACACTTCCAAACTCATTCTATGAGGCCAGCATTACCCTCTATCAAAAGCAGAAAAAGACATAACGAAAAAAAAAAAGAAAACTACAGACAAATATCCATAATGAACACAGATGCAAAGAACCTCAGCAAAATACTAGCAAACAGAATCCAACAACACATTAAAAAGATCATACGCCATGATCAAGTAGGATTCATCCCAGGGATGCAAGGATGGTTCAACATACACAAATCTATAAATGTGATACATTGCATCAACAGCATGAAGAAAAAAAATATGATCATTTCAACAGATGCAGAAAGGCATTTTATAAAATCCAACACCCCTTCAAGAAATTAGGTATAGAAAGAATGTGCCTCAACATAATAAAGGCCATATATGACAAACCCACAGCCAATATCATACTGAATGGACAAAAATTGGAGGCTTTTCCTCTAAAATACAGAATAAGACAAGGATATCCACCTTCTCCACTCTTATTCAACATAGTACTAGAAGTTCTAGCCAGCACGATAAGGCAAGAGAAAGCAATAAAGGGCATTCAAATTGGAAAGGAGAAAGTCAAAGTATTCCTATTTGCAGATGGCATGATCCTATGCATAGAAAACTCTAAAGATTCCACCAAAAAATTACTAGAACTAATAAATGTATTCAGTATAGTGGCTGGATACAAAATCAACACACAAAAGTCAGTAGGCTTCCTATACACCAATAATGCAATAGCTGAAGGAAAGTACCCCATTCACAATAGCTGTCAAAAAAATGAAATGCCTAGAAGTAAATTTAGCCAAGGAGGTGAAAGACCTCTACAAAAACTCATCCCAGACTAGTATTCAGGGTCTTTCATAACACAGTGCCAACATGTTTCTCCAGACTTGTCAACCATGGCATGGTACAATAGATCTTTACTCTTTCATTTCTGCTTCATTCAATAAATCTTTACTCAATATTATCATATCCTACAGGGAAGTGTATACTATACTTTTGCCTGCCTCTTCAATCTTATCTCATAAATATCTCCCCTAACTACTGCAAAGTATCCAATATTCACCTCCTGTGACCCTCACCCCAAATGTTCTCCCTGGTGACATTTGCTCCTCCATTCCATCCATTCAATCACTCCTTCCCCCATTATATGCATGGCTTAGCTTCCTCTCATGTTTCAAGTTCCAAAATATGTTAACAGAAAGATGTTTCCTAATCCTTGTATATAAAGCTGATTGTCCTTGTTATTTTTTATAACACGCTCTGTTTACTTCTTAATACAACAAAAATTGTTATAAAAATAATAATGGTAGGTTTCTAGGTGCTTTACATATGTTAGCACATGTAATCCACACAACTCCATGAGTTCGGCATGTTCCTTCACGGCAGCTAACACAATGTGCACTCACTTTGTGTGCTTACTTCCTTATTTGGTCTACATCACATGATGGCAAATTCAATAAGAGCAGTGACCTTGGTTCATTGTTGCATCCCCCATGTCTTCCAGAGAGCAGAATTCAATACTTTCTTTTCTTTTTTTTTTTTGTTTTTTGTTTTTTGGCCAGCATGGGGGTCCAAACCTTTGACCTTGGTGCTATAACACTGCGCTCTAACCAGGCCCCCCAATAATTTCTTATTGAATAAATGATTGCCTACTCTGTGCAAATCCCTGATTTTTATGTTGCACATTTTTCAAATGATCAAGAAACCTGAATATTTCTGTTTCCTGAGTATGCTTGTAGTTTACTGCTGCTCTTTCCTCAGACTGGAATGCACTCCCTTCTGTTAAAATCCTATCCATCTAACAAAACTCATTTTAAATAACATTTTCCCCATCAAGT
>NW_007743016.1:11099-11421 GCF_000696425.1 Galeopterus variegatus
TTCTGTTAAAATCCTATCCATCTAACAAAACTCATTTTAAATAACATTTTCCCCATCAAGTCTTTCATATACATTCTTCTCCCATTCCCTCTTCCATCACTCACTGAACCTTTTCCTACCTCTCTTCCTGAAATTCCTTAGCATACTATACTTCTCTTATGGTGCTTATATCTTGCCTTCCATTATAGCTAGTTTTGTATTTACCTTTCTAAATAAATGACAAAGACTATATATTGTTCATCTTTGTAATGTTCTACCCATATTAGGTCCTTGATACATACTTATTAATTGGAATGTTTCCACAAGTATCCACATTTTGAGA
>NW_007743016.1:11617-12288 GCF_000696425.1 Galeopterus variegatus
ATCTCACATATGAGGAAAATACCTCAGAAAGTTTGTTGTGACAAAAATATAAGACTATATATGAGTCACCAAATATTAATATTAAAATTTTTTAATTAAAATGTTTAAAAATATTGATACAGACTTCTGGTCCAAGATGGAGGGCCAAGTATATTCATTTATTTCCTCTCTTCCTCCCAAAAATGATAGTAAGTTATTTTTTAAGGCTGAAACTCCTAAGAGCAAACAGAAAGGGAGTGGAAACATCAGCAGATTTGAAATTTCAAAAGACAGAAAGTGAGTGGAATAGAATTGATAGAAGCTGAGGAGAGAAAACCATGGGATAAAATCCTTCAATAAGCACAAAAGACGATAAGACCCAGAGGGGAGCCAGCTTAGCCCACAGATCCTTGCAGAGGCTCTAGATTCAGAGTGGAAGGAAAGGATGAATGACAAGAGGCAGGGGTGAGCAATGTGGAAATGCCATCCGAGGTCTGAGGGAGGATGCTGCTGACCTTCGAATCCCTTTAGCTGCTGAATCATCGATTCAGTACAAGCTTTGATTAATATTTTCAGACTCACAAAGCTCCAACATTTGTTTTTAGGAAGGTACTTGAGAATGCCCTCCAGCAAAACAAGGAAGTGAAATATGGAAAGAAAACATGAGATTCAGGAAACAGAGGAGGCAAACC
>NW_007743016.1:12434-20019 GCF_000696425.1 Galeopterus variegatus
AAAACAAGGAAGTGAAATATGGAAAGAAAACATGAGATTCAGGAAACAGAGGAGGCAAACCGGAAGAGCAGTGAAGGAAAGATACAAACGAGAGCTGGCAGGGAGCAGTCTGGACGAGAACAAGAAAGTGGCCGACTCTGGGAGCAAGATCTGTAAAATGGGGACAACATAAATAACATGGTATAAAGGACAGCCTGGAAAAAGTTGGGGATAAGAAAAAGACTCAATTATAAAAAAGCCAAACACTGAAAAATAAAACGATGTTTGAAATATAAAACCACAGTTAATGCAAATCCTAAGAGGAAATCAGTGAATTTCAAGAAGAAAAACGAAAAGGATATTAAGCAAGAGCCACAATGAGCAAGAAGTTGAGGACATTAAGTTTTGATGAAAATGACTTAGTTCTTTTTCCCACAAGAAAACAGCAGGATAAACCAGCATGGGTATCCAGGCCAAACATAGTGCAAATAAGGGGCCAATTCTAATATGGAAAAACTGGTAGAGTGTGGGAAAGGAGAACCTATCTGAACAATCATCTATATGAAGCAGAAGTTGTGATATTGGAACCATAAAGAAAGGAAAGAAATCCTGGTACATGACTAGTTTTGAAATGAGGAATGGTCTCATAGTCATAATAACATAAATATTGGTTGCCAGCTTTCAACTTTGAGAATCAAACAATAGCAAAATATAGAAATATTAATTGTGGTTATAGAACAAGTAGCAAATATTTTCAAGCTTGCAAATTTAAAAGTAAAACTGAATTGACAGAAGTAGGAAGTGAAAGGAGGGAAAGAAAGGGAAAAGGACAGGTAGGAACATCAATTTTCTCATCTGATAAACCAAGGAGTCAAGAGATAGTGACTATAGTTAATGTAACAAGATATCGAGATTAAGTACGGTTACATATATTATATATACTATTGATTGCACAGATAGAAAATTGAAGAACTAAAATAGCAATATTAGGCAGGGGAGATAAATTTGGAGGGAGAATTAGAAATGAGCTAAATCTGATGTATCATTACAGAAAGTTGACAGATTAAATCTACAGTTAATAAGAAAGTAATAGTGGCATAATAACTAAACTGTATGGGTAGCAGAGCCCCTAGGATCAAGCCTTCTTGGGAATGGGTAGAAATGGGTATATTTAGCAACTTTTTTATAACAAGCCTTTCTGTGCTATATGATTTTTCATCGATGTGTTCATGTAACTTTGGTAAAAGAATTAATATAAATAATGAAAACACTGAACTTTGCTATGTAGAGCCAATGTTTCTTAGTAATAAAATTGAAATGATTCATAAAATTGTTTATATTGTTGAAAATAAGAACAAACACAGAAGACAATTTTTGTGTATTCCCAATTTATTTTGAAATGTGTTATTCAAGTGTGACTGTTTCTGTCCTTGGAGTCTATATTCTGAATAAAATATAAAATGAATTTAATAGTCATAGTTCAGATAAGGAAGTTGTGTCTCATGAGGGTCATGGTTTCTTGATTTTTTTTCCTACTGCTCTGTCTTGGCTTAACATCAGTCTTTTTTTTTTTTTGATGGGTTGTCACTGCAATAGACTCAGAATAGCCGTGTTTATAAAAGCACTGAAGGAAGTTACCTGATTACAAAAAAAGAAAGGTAACTGTTCTAAACAAGCAGTATACAGAAAAGAATGTACAAAAGTAAGATTAGGAGATTCCAAAGAGAAATTCCTGTTAGGTGTCTGGTATAAGCAGAAGTAAAGATGATTTCTGTTATCAAACTGAACTCATACCTAAAATTGTTTGAGCATTAAAAAGTACAGAAAAGAATGTACAAAAGTAAGATTAGGAGATTCCAAAGAGAAATTCCTGTTAGGTGTCTGGTATAAGCAAAAGTAAAGATGATTTCTGTTATCAAACTGAACTCATACCTAAAATTGTTTGAGCATTAAAAATGGAGTCTTAATTGCTTTTTTAGCTCTGGTTTTTATTCTCCTTTATGGATAAAGCTATTGAAGCAAAGACACTTTAGAAGCTAAAAATCTGTTTTGCCTTAGTTACTTAACACAGCTTGTCTTTGAAACTGGACTTTTTCCCAAAGCACCTTTTCATTTTTTTCCATATTAAGGCATTCTTTAGATAAACCCATTATACCTAATAATACTCTGGTTTTCTGTATATAAATACACAACTTGAGCACAGAGGTAAATTCCCAGTAAACTGGCACTAAATGCATGTATTCACGTGAATTTACCCCAGTCATTTAAACAAAAACATTTAAGAGTCTCAATTTTCATGACATTTGAATCACTCTTCATTTTATAAGGTGTATGTAATCACACTAGTAAAGTCAGAATCACAGGTGAATTTTAAAATATATAATAACTTTCTTCATTGAGCAAAATCATCCTATTTTATCACACATAATTCAGCCATGTCTGGATTTGAATTCCTAGTCTTTCTTAACAGAAACCTCATCATAAATAAGAATCATTCAGTTGGTATTATCGGCAGGTAAAATTGAGCAGGCTGGAGCAGCTACTTCCTTCCACACAGACCTAAAATGAGTAACTCATCAAAATGTAACCAAATATATTTGTCCTTAGCTACTGCCTACTCTTAAGATGTTCAACAGTCCTTACATTTTTTGTTCAATATCTTTTTTGGTTTTTAAGGGGAGAGCTTTTCTGTTGACTGCGTTCATGAGAAATGTTAGTGCACTGAATAATACAATAGTACTGTAGTATCAATTTTTAGAAAAATCCCAAAGTATATATAAGAGAAATGAATGGGAATTGACACCTGTGATAATAAGTAGAAATGGACTGGCAGAATCTGAGCAATTATTTTAATAAAATGATGCTGAACTCTTATTCTTATGTGGCAATCATGACCTTAACATTTTACTGATATTTTATTGCAAATTGCATTTTCTATCTCATCACAATATAGCATTCTAAATTTTCATCTTAAGCAATTTTTCATTATACTTTAGTATAGTAACCAGTTACAAAATAATATCCATTTCATTTTGAAGTTACCTATCCTTTCAATTTAGTAATATAAGCATCACTACAATAAATTATATATCTTTGGCAAAGATATTCTTAGTTCAAATCAGTTTAGCAGATATTTATCTCATATCTACCAAAAATCAGAATTATATTAAGCATAGAAGTTACAAACATGCAGCAAAGAAGTGCAGTAAATTTGAGAAATATTTTTCTCATACATACGAATAGAAATTTAACAGTGAAGTCTTTCAGGACAGCAATTTGGAGTTTATGTCTTTAAACCCTTAATACTGTTTGAGCTAGCAATTCCACAAGTTTGGCTTAAGATGTAGGCAAAAAAATACTTATTATATGGCACATTTACCATTCTCCTCTAAATGCGAATGCCAATATGTTATTTTTTATTTTGCTACTCTTTTCATTTTGGGGTCATATATGTAACATGGCTGTAAAACAGAAATTTACTGAGGCACAAAGTAGTTTTGAGGACTATTTAACAGAGACCCTCAGAAAATTACTGGGGAGAAATTCTGGGTGTCTCTGTAAAGAGAAGGAAAATGTCTTAGAAGAAAATAAGAAAATATTGTTATGGGAAAATTCCAGGTCCCTCTGGCTAGATCCAGGTTCTTGGCATCTCAAAGAATTGGATGAGACACACCAGAAATGAAAAGTAAAAGCAGTTTTATTTAGCAAAGAAAGAGTATAGTCCAGAGAAAATGGAGTAGGCTTGAGCAAGAGAGGAGAGGAGAGTGCTCAAGAGCCCCCATGGTTATACTCCTGGGGTTTAAGCCCTCTTAGCTGGATTGGTGCCATTTGGTCATTGGCTGAGCCCTGAATATAATCTCTGTCATATTGGTTAAAGAGACTGGTGCCCTAGCTGGTGGGAACTCATTGGTCTAACCGAATGGTTCCCAAGGTGGGGGGCTCCCTGGCTGGAACTGTCTTTGTCTCCTGTGGTCATTTCTGTGCATGTTCATGTCTATGTCCTCAGGGAGCCAGCTTTCCCACTTGCAAATAATCACATTTCCTGTTCCCACTCTTATTTCTATCTAGCTTCCTGTCTCAAAATCATTATCCTATGAAAATAGAACCTCCTCTCCCCCACTGACAGATGAACTATAGCATTCACAATACATAAGAATGACATGCATCTAGAGCTATCCATAGCTGCACTGCAGCTCACAAATCACTAAATCTCATGACATACAACAGCTCCAGAAATTACAGCATCAACATTAAGAAGAAATGCTGTAGCTTCCATCAAATCCAAAAGAAAAGACTTTCCCACAAATTTAGGACTAGTAATCAAATTTTAAGGAATCATTTGGCATCTTTCTGTATCTACCAGAGAGCACTTTCTTTTTAGATTAGTGTAATACTATGAAACTTGTAAGAGCACCTATCCATTTACTTCAAATATTCTCTGGAGTGTTGGTGGAGTAGGGAAGAGTAAAGAAAGAACGGTAACAGGAGGGGCAATAAAAGGATCAGAGGATAGGTATCAGCCAATTCAAGAAGCCAAGTATGTTTGTCAAAACCCACAGAATTACATTATGAAGGGTTAATTTTACTGCATATAAATTGATAGAGTATGGATATGTTGTCCCCCCAAAGCTCATGTCAAAATCTGATGCCCAACTTGGCAATGTTGGGAGCAGATTGCGTTATGGGGTGGATCCCTCATGAATAGATAAATGCCCTGGGCAGAAGTGGGGGGTAGTGAGTTCTCACTCTGTTAGTTCCTGGAGATCTGGTTGTTTAAAGGACTCTGGCACCTCCCCCGCCCCCCTTTGCTTCCTCTCGCCATGTGATCTGCTTGTACCTACCAGCTTCCTGCCACTTTCCACCATGAGTAGAAGCAGCCTGAAGCCTGCACCAGATGCAGCTGTCCCAGAATCGTGAGCCAACCTCTTTTCTTTATAAATTATCCAGTTTCAGGTATTCTGTTATAAACAACAACACAAAAATGGATTAATACATAATTATACTTCAATAAACCTGGCTTAAAAAATAGAAAAGGAATAAATCATCTGGGAGAAATCCAGCTAAGAATCCATCAAACTCCTGAAAATTCTAGTTGTTCAATTGACTGATATTAAAGTTAAACTTATTGCAGTGTAGGAGCCAAAGGAAATCTTCACCCCTAAAGGTTCATTAATAAAAATCACTGACAAATTTAGATCAATAGAAAGAAAAAGCATAACAATTTTTTTATTATTATTTAATGTGCTGGCAAAGGGGAAAAGCATGGGGAATCAAAAAAGAGAAATGTCCCAAATGTTGAGTGGGGGTGCAAAGCTTATATACCAGTGTTCATGAGAAAGGGAAGGTGGGGGAGGTTCAAGCCCAAGAATAATGGCCTGAGACCAGATTTCTCGGAAGTTCTTATGGGAGGTGTTGTCACAGGTGAAAGAAGGAACTCAAAAGTTAAAGTTAAGTAGAGACATCTTGTATGCAAATGAAAATACTTCAGGTAATCTAACAGCTGCCCTCAGAAAGAATAAATAGTAGCCAAAGGACAGGTGCCTCAGAGGAAGTCTGGCTGTTTGCATTTATAGATGTACATTTCTTTCCACAGAGAAACAGCCTTCTATCCAATCTTGATCTTTTTTCTGTCTTTCTGAATTAGCTTTGTTGAAATATGTCACAGGAATATATTTTGGGGATGAAATATTTTGCTTTCCCACACAAGTATGATAAAATAATTTTAAATCCTGATTATTTTGAAATTCAAATTTTCTAACAAAAATATTCTGTTTTGATAAATGGTATTATCTTTTTCCAACTAAAGCTTAACTAGGTTATAAGTGTTCATTGCTGATTGGAGTTTGGATGTATTGTCCTCCCAGAACTCATGTGGAAATTTGATCCCCAATGTGGCCTGTTGGAAGCTGTTTGAGTCATGGGGCAGATGGCTCATGAATGGGTTAATACTCTCCCTGGGGGAAGAGGGATAATGAGTGAGTTCTCACTCTATTAGTTCCTGCAAGAGCTGGTTGTTTAAAAGACCCTGTATAAAGCTACATGACTACGCCAGTTGTGGTGCTCTGGTTCTGTCAGAATCCTACTGGGCCAATTGTTGGGCTAGGGCTGGGTCTGGAGCTCACAGATCCCTCAAGCCTGTTCCAGACTGGGTCACAAACCCCTCACACACCAGTTTGGGTCCCCAGACCCCTCACACCAGGCTGGGTCCCCAGACCCCTTACATGCAGGTCTATGAGCGAGGTAACCATCAAACAGATCCTTGGAAGCCATAGGATGGAAAGCATGACCACATGGGTGGATGCCCGAGGAAGACACCAGCCAAGGTGGCAGCACCGCGCAAGTGCACTAACTCCACCCACACACAACCTATTCACAGCAAATGCTCAGCAAGATTCTGCCAGGCTGGGTCCCCAGACCCCTTACATGCAGGTCTATGAGCGAGGTAACCATCAAACAGATCCTTGGAAGCCATAGGATGGAAAGCATGGCCACATGGGTGGATGCCCGAGGAAGACACCAGCCAAGGTGGCGGCACTGCGCAAGTGCACTAACTCCACCCACACACAACCTATTCACAGCAAATGCTCAGCAAGATTCTGAATATCTGAGAGGCCCTGACCATTCCATTTTCCTATATTTTTCCCAACACCCTGGCACCTCCTCTCTCTCTCTCTCTCTCTCATGCTTCCTCTCATCATGTAATCTGCTTGTACTCACCAGATGCCTGCCATTTTCCACCATGAGTAGAAGCAGCCTGAGGCCCATGCCAGATGCAGCTGTCCCAGAGTCGTAAGTGAAATAAATCTCTGTTCTTTATAAATTACCCAGTCTGAAATATTCTGTTACAGCAACACAAAAACAGACTAATACAATTGCTAAATGTTAAGACAAACTTGGTCCCTAGAGCCTATTAGTAAAATAATTAAGCACTGCATACAATTAATTTAAATGAGCTTCTAGACAGAAAGGCAAGATAAGGAGAGCTTTTCTTTCCCAAAGTAAAGAGATCAAACTGTGTCACAGTCAGGGGAAATAACACACATAATTCTGTTATTCTTATTTGTTGGTTGGTTTTTTACTATCACAGAAGCAACATTTACTCCACTCATTTTTTCTTTCTTTCTCATAGGGAAGACATTAGAGCCCATCTGGTTGAAGAAAACTGAAATAAATAGACAATACCTTTATAAGCAGTAAGGAAAAGGTTTCTGCTGAAATGATTCTTCAGCTGAAAAATCTCATTGCCTCAGCTGAGAGATAAAAAAAATTCAGCTGCTTTGATACTACCTGAATCCTGAAAATCGGGGCACAAGAATTTTACAAAAAAAAATTCTACTAAAATGTTTAGTTGAATTTAGGATTAAATAAGCCTGTAAAGGAAAAGTTAAGGATTTGTAAGAATGACACTTAATTGTATTCTAAAGTTGCTTCCCCTTAAAAACTTTCATAAAGTACCAATTCCTTGAAAGACACAAACTACCAAAACGTACACAAGAACAAATAAATAACATGAAAATCCTATATCTATTTAAAAAATACATATGTTGACCAAGATGGCGACGGGTCTGGAGCGTCCGTGCCAGGAGACAGAGCGATCCGGTGAGCC
>NW_007743017.1:0-11838 GCF_000696425.1 Galeopterus variegatus
CAATCTCTGTCTCTAAACAGATGAATGAATAAACAAATTATGGCAAATGCAAACACTGTAAGATTCCATTTATCTGAAATCCTGGAAAAGGCAAAACTAATCTGTAGTGACAGAAAGCAGGAAAGTGATTGTCCGGGGCTGAAGGTCCATGGGAATTGACTGCACAGAGCATGAGGTAACTTTCAGGGGGCGTGAAAATGTTCTCTGGTTTGAAATGGGTAGTGGTTACACAGATGCGTGTGTGTTCATCAAACCTCATCTTAGTTTTTCGACACCTCGCTGAGCCACACTGCTAAGTGGATACATTTTATTGTATATAAATTATACAATAAGAGTTGCTTTAAAAAACTCAGTTGAGCACAGCAGGGCGCATCAGTTTTGAATGTATATATAATGAACATATATATGAAATATACAGTGTTTCACTCTTGGCCTAGGAGGAATCTCAATGACCCTAGAGTGAAGATGGGCAATGACAGCAGAAAAGAGCAGTTAAATTTTCCTTGACAGAATTTTAGTGAAGCTGGGGCTCAGGGACTACGTTTAGGGTTGCCAGAAAAAATACAGGATGACCAGCTAAATTCCAATTTCTGATAAACAGCAAAGTACGTTCCATGTAGTATTTGGTACCTACATATATTTTTAAAATATTAATTCATCTGAAATTCAAATTGGGCTGGGCATCCTGTAAATTTACTTGCTAAATCTGTCAACTCCCCCAACACACCATATTATCCCAAAAATGTTTGAATTCATATGTAGAAGGATTTTCTTTTGAATGTGTTTTGCATTTCATAATGCCATTCACAGGGAAAATTGGAAGCAGCACTACATAGTGAAAATAATGTGGATTTTAGAGTGAGTCAGACCTTGATTCTAGTCCCAACTTTGCCTTCTAACTCATTCTGTGGGTTTGGCCAAATTACTTGCCTCTGCAAGATGAGAATAACGTCTAACTCAAAGTTTCATTGGAGGGGTGGTAACAGAAATATTAGGTATTTGTTTACTCTATTGCAGAAGACTCTTTGTTTCTTTTCCCACCTCTGCCCTACTTTGGACAGTAGAGATCAGTGTCTCAACTTCCGGAAACTGTACAACACTGTAGTCCTGATAGGAGGCAAGGGCAGCCCACTGTCAGCATTAGATCCAATTCTGAAATTGTCATCTTGGTTGTCACCATCGATACCCCACACTTCATTGATGCTGGTGAAGAGCTAGGAGCTGTAGCTGTAGTGGAAGGGTGGGACAGATGTGTCTTTCTTACTGTCTGCACATGCTTCCTGAGCTAAAGGAAGGAGCTGTACACTCAAGGAGGAGCAGAGAGGGACCTTGGCCTACTCTAGAGAAGCTTGAAGGGATCTTCTCACATTAAAGAACTGCTACGGTCTAGATTGTTTTATCTCAGGAAGCAGAGGAAAGACTTTCAAGAGGAACAGGGAAGACTGCTTACTCACCTATCTGTCTTACTTTACCTGGCAATAACACTTAGACCTGAAAGCACTGGGTGAAATTTATGGCCAGTAAATTCCCAGCCGTTACAAGGAAATGCTTCTTTGTCTGCTGTGTGGTTGACTGCTGTGGGGTTGTTGAAGCAGATCTGTCTTACTTTACCTGGCAATAACACTTAGACCTGAAAGCACTGGGTGAAATTTATGGCCAGTAAATTCCCAGCGGTTACAAGGAAATGCTTCTTTGTCTGCTGTGTGGTTGACTGCTGTGGGGTTGTTGAAGCAGAAACAGGGTCTATTTTTAAACAGGGGACCCAGCAATTTTATGATCCATAAAAAACACAGTTGCTGCTGCAACTTAGAGCAGGAGCGTCAAATGCCACCCCTGAGTGACACCCAATGCCTTTGGTAGGGGCAGGCTGCCTTTGGGCTCACTTCTAGTTCTGTATACTCATGGGCATTATCTCCTCAAGGAATGGAGTGGCATCTCTAGAAATAGCTGCATCTGTTTGTGATTTCAATTTCCACCTAAAAGGCCAACCTGGTTGGCTCCAGCTCCTGCCAGGAGGCCACAGTTCCTGGCACTGAAAACATCACTTTTTTCTTGGTCTTAGGCCTGGTAGAGACTTCCTGTTTTTTGTCCACATGTAGTCTCATACTCTCCCCTTCCACTTTTCCAGCATAACTAGTTCCCAGTATTAAATTCCTTCTGTTGAAGTCCTGTCATGCTCCTCAACAATGCACCTGTGCACACCTTTTTCTCCGGGTTCTTGCCTGTCACACCTCATCTAAATAATAGGGATACATTAGCTTCATGGTCAAGGTACACATGAATGGAAGAAAATTTGGATACTGACTCTCCTCTTGCTTCTCTAGGACCCATTTCCAAGGGTGTGTGAGGTCCACACTCAATGGCAGATGAGATGGGGGCAGAGTCAGGAGATTTTCTCACTAACTCCAGGGAAACAGAGGCAACACCAGGGCTGGCTGCTCTGGACTTCCAATGGGATGACTTGAAGTTAATTCCTCAGCTGGTTATTGTAATTATGCTTGTTGTTTTGTTTTCTTAACAGGATATTATCCTGAAGGTATTCATAGAAAATCAGGATTCAGATTAATCTAATTATCATACAAAGAAACTTAACCACAGCAGGGGTGGTGGGACAAAGATTAGTAAAAACTGTATCCAAATTGAGAAAAGAAATCCACCCCAACATTAAAATGCATAGAACATTTAAAAAGTGCCATTATAAAACGTGTATTCTAGGAATAAAATATAGATAAAGGACTTAATGTTTAACTACTGTTCTACTAGCTTCAACTTTTGAACAGACAGCCATTGAATAGTCTATGTTTTAAAATGGGCCATATTTCAAAGAATCCCCAGATGGTCACTGGGCAGTGCAGGATTCTGCTAAGAGCAGGCAGCCTTACTTAAGCAACAAGCAGAAAAGCCCAAGATTTTAAGTCCAATAAGACTACCTTATTCAGTTTCACATTATCCTAGTTGGCCCAAAGTGAGCTTCGTTCAAATACACAGCTACGAATGTACCTTTGTTTTCATTGTCTTCTTCGGTCCTTTAACCCAACTTCTCCCCCACCCCCCCGGCCACTAGCTCGTTCTAGTAAACTCTGATGATGTGGGATTGTAATATAGGCATACTTCATTTCTGGACATTTGAGAGAAATTGAATGTTATTTACATTTGAAAAAAATTAAATCATACTTCTCATTCACTACCAAATACTGTCCTTAAAGCAACACCCACAGACTTTTTTAAAAGAAGAGAGAGAGGGTAGTGAGAGAGAAAAAGGAAAGATTCTTTTTTGCAGTAGAAGATAATTATCCCCAAACTTACCAGCTTGTTACACTTAGAGTTTTCTGTATTGTGTTTTCTTAAAGCATGTACCTGCTTAATTGATTCCTAACAGAAGAAGTGACTCTTGCAATATGTGTGAATGACCCATTTTCATTGATGTAAGGGTCTAACCTTAATCGTTCCAGGCATTTTATGTTTGAGGAGCTTGGTCTAGGGTAATCCAAAGAGAAGAACAAGGGACGCACTCTTACAGCTACTGCTAGGAATAAATTCTTTGAAAACCTTCATGCCTATGTGATTCCACTGAGAACATGGTGGCCCTAATGAGAAGCTTCACAGCTGTGCTGTCTCTGGGCACCGGGAGCACAGCAGGTGCACAATCTTACTATGTTCTCTACACCCGAGCAGTACTCACTAGCATATATAAATAAAGTCCTTTAAAAAAATTGCTTCAAGCTTTTTGGGGAATGAGAAAATAATTCCATCTTCATCGTTCCAAGCGACGTATTCCTGGGGATGCTGAGATTGCCTGGGATTCTGAAACCCAAGGGCAAGACGCAATTGACACAGCTCTGCAGATCTTACTCAAACATGCAGTGGGATGTGGACATTTCCATTGGCTTACCAACTTTTCTTTCATCTCTCCCTTTTCTTAGCTCTTCTCTCTTCCTCCTTTTTTTTTTCCAACTTATTTGTTTAGAGAACACGTGCTTGTGTTCGTAACCATTCTATTTTCCTATAGTAACAAATTCACAACCATATAAAACAAAGTGGTAAGAGGTTAGAAAGAAAGCTGCTCTTCCATAGGAGGCCAGTTTCCTGAAAGCGTTCAAGACCCTTTTTATTATTTTAGTACTTGGCTTGTTAGGGCTTATTCTCAAAGCTGCTACCAAGCTTTATGGGAAAGATTATGCTTCATCCAAGTCATTAATTTACCTTCCTGAAACTGATAATATAGGAAGCAAAAATCCATTGAAAACTTGATCCCAAAAGGATTTATTTCTCCAGGAAGGGATCCAAGTTTCATTTTATTTTTAGTGCTTTTTAAGGTATTCTTTCTAAGAGGGAGAGGGCGATATGAGAATGTTAATGAAAAACTAAATAACTCTCCAAACATGAACCCATCATCAGAAAAACAGAAGCTAATTTTGAATTATTAAAGGAGGCTGGATCACAACTCACCACTGAGAAATAGAGGGAGGGAAAATGGTGTTTGGGAAGTCCAATTATTTCTGAAACAGAGACAATCTTATTAAGTTGGGCAGAAAATTAATTAGGCTAATTAGAAAACCTCATTGGAATTCAGTAAGGAGTTATGAGAAGAATCGTGACAACACTGGATGTGCTGGGGGAGGGAGAATGTTCTGGGGGAGAACAAAATGAATTTTCCGGAAGCAAGTGGAAGGTGATTCACGGGCATTGCAGTTGGTCGTGGGGCCACTTCGGATGGAAGCAGCAGCATTTTTATAGACTTTCTGCTCCCAGTTGTGGGTCTTCACTTAGTATTAAAAATGATGTCTGGTGTATGTTATAAGGGAAAAAAGGAAAAGAAAAATCCTAAGATTTATTCTGAGGCTTCAGTGGGATTTTATATTTATTTTGGTATTTCCGATATGCTGGTTCATCAGCATGGCGCATTGTTAAAAAGTGCTGGGTGGGTGGTTTTTTATCTTCACGGATTTATGGAGCCCTTAAAACATCTGTTCCGTTCTGATTCCCCTGCTCAGTACAAAGACGTTAGTCAGGGGAAGCGTCGAACACCGCACAGTTTCAATGCACTGACGTTGGCAGCAGCTAATAGAGATAAGCCTGCTGAGACGATCAGTGATGTCTGGGGCCTGGGAGGGGCCTGGGGATTCCACCTCCGAGAAAAGGCTCATGGACACGGGGCCCTGCAGCAGGGCTTGGTTCTGCAGCTCAAGGGGCTATGCAGTGAGGCAAGGAGGGACCCAGAAAGGAGTCACGGGAGTGCTGAGGGAGCTACAGAAATCTGCTCCTGGAGAAATCGGAGCATATGAAGAAGATTCACCCAACGTGATGAAAAATGAACTCCACAGCTCTCCCAAGCCCTATACAGTGGCCTCTTCCTTTCCAGTACTCCTGGGAAAGGAGGACCCTTCCTTGCTCCTAAGGGATAATTCACGGCTGTTGTTGTTTTCAGGAAAATAGATGTAACCCAGCCAAACTGACCGGGATGGAGGGAATCTCAAAAGGAGAAATGTTTTCCATGTGAAGTGGTGGGGGTTGGGGACAGTGTAGGACAGAAATCCTGACGGAAACTGATGCTATAATAAATCAGAGAGCTTGAAAGGGGCAAGAGAGAGGTAAGAGAACCTACAGATTTAGTACCTAGTATGTGGCGAAGCTTTTTCTACACGAGCTCATCTTATGCCTCACAGCAGTCCAGTGTAGTAGGTATTGCCAGTCGCATGTCACAGGTGCGGTAACCAAGAGCTGGAGTGTTCAAGTCATATGAGATCCACACTTGATAAGAAGGGGAAGCCAAAATTCAAACCCAGGGGAATGTTTGTATTATTCCCCAGCCCTCCCACCCCAAATTCATATTTTGAAGCCCTAACCCCTGAAGGGATGGTATTTCGAAATGAAGCCTTTGGGAGGTAATTAAGATTAAATACAGCCATGAGGGTGGGGCCCTCATGATGGGATTAGTGCCCTTATATAAAGAAATAGAGAGATCTCTTTCTCTCTCCACTATGCAAGGATACAATGAGAAGACAGCTGGCTGTCTGCAAGCCAGGAAGAGATCCCATACAAGAATCCAACCATTCTGGCACCATGATCTTGGACTTTCAACCTTCAGAACTATAAGAAAATAAGTTTCTGTTGTTTAAGCCACCTGGTCTACGGTATGTTGTTACAGCAGCCCGAGCTTACCAATACACCAGGTTTGCTTGTCTTTAGAGAGCCCCAGGACTTTCAACAACACCACAGAACCTCCAGGAGCGCCCCAGTGGTATCTGAGGAAACTGGACTTTCCTTGCTCGGGTTCCCTTGTGGCTCAATGGACCAGTGGTAAGCAGAGCCCTTAGGAAGTGCCGATGCTGTGGTCCCAGCATCATAGGGATTTGCACTGCTTGCTTAGGGAAGAATCCTATTTTTACTCTCCTCCAGGGAAGGGCAAAAAGGATCTTAATCACAGAATTTAAAGGTGAAATATTGGGGGAGGGAGAAAGAATAATGCCAAATGGTCTGAATTCTGAGTGTCCTTCAGGGCAGCTCGGGTACACGGACAGATGGGCAGCAGAGCCTCCCTGTAGGCCAGGGGCATGTTGGAAAATCACATCCCGAGAGTGCAGAACTGACACTGGGCAGTCTGCTCAAAGCCCCCAGGCCCAGCAGGTGCGACGGCCTCGTGGCCCTTCATTGGTGAGAGCTTCTTGTGAGGCTGTCCTTTTCCAAACACCAGGTTTGCCTGTCAAGCTGAGCCAAGTAATGAGACAGGAGTCAATTAGTTCTCCCCAATAGACTGTTCCTCTGTCTATTTCCGGCCTCCCAGGTGACCCCATTATGATAATGGCCCAGCCTGGCTGCTCTTAGAACAGGCCTGATGGAGGAGTGAGAGCTTCCTTCAAATGTAAATTACAGAGAGGCTGGCACACCACAGCTCTGTTCCCTGCTGGCTCTGGACAGGTGCCTTCTGCCTCCCCATTGTCACTGCTGAGTGAAGCCATGTGCTTGTTCACACCGCGTGCTGCTGGCTTCCCAGGAATGTCCCATCACGCCATTCATTCCAACAATGAGCTAGATTCTGCTGACACCCAGGGAGACAGGTGGATTCAGCGTGCAGAATGTGCTGCTATCGCTCTGGCATCCTGGTCTGAACTCAGTCTTTAGAGCAGGTGTCTGTTTTTATGTCCCCACGTAGATGCTGGTGTCACTTACTCCAAACCTCAATAAATATACCTTTATATCAAATATAGACAGCCTGACTGCAAAACTTTGGGATTAAAAAATGAGCACGTCAGTCAGTCATCTGGATATTTGATTTAACATCAAATATTTTAGTCTTTCCAAATATTTGGGTATGTTAATATTATGATAACACAACCGAAGAAACGTCATGATGTGGTGATTAAATGTTCTCATAATTTTCAAAACAGTAACATTCTCAACCTCTGGCTGGCATTTCGTCTCACGTGCACCCGGTAGTCATTGAATCAGAGCAGCTAGCTGAAGAGTAGCTATATAACATTTAGCCAAGATGAAAGTTAAATTTTGAGACAATTTAAAACACAGAGATTAAATGTATGTCACATGTGATAAACTGTTCAGTTAAGGGGATTATATTACCCAAGTGATTTATAGCCTTAGGCAATTTACTTTGTGTTCTGAGGTACAATCTGCATCATGTCTGCATCTAGAATGTGAAGTGAATGGCTCTCCCTGCCACAAACACCAGGGCTCCATGCCGCTTTGCTTGGTATCCTTAGGGACATCTTCTCTTTTTTCTTTTCTTTTTTTTTTTTTTGTTTTTGTTTTGTTTGTTTTTGCATTGCTTAATGGTTTCCTTTTCTCCTCCATTCTGTAAGCTGCTTTATTTAGTGTATGTCCCTGTAGTTCTGGAATAATTTATTATTTAATTATGTAACCATTACATAATTCTTCAGCTTTAGCCTTCAATGTTTCTATTGTTGTTAATGTAACAGCTATTGAGGCATGTAAGTTTTATTTATTGTTACCATTGCACAGCAATAATTATGTAATTCTGCAATTCTGCAACTATTATTTCTATTTGTTTAATTACATAACTATAGCAATATTAAACCTCTAAAACATTTGGTGATAGATTTATGGGGAAGATGCTAGGAAACAGCAATAATAATGATATATCGGAGTAATAATAAAACTAAATAATGGTATTAATATTAATATTAATGGCAATAATGGTAATAAGTAGCAACATTGCCATTTGCTTTTTCTTTGTGCCGTATTTGGTCTCTTTAATGGGTTCCTTCCCAAATTTCCGTGGTTAATTAGCTATATAACACTTGGTGCTCAGCAGTGGGTACAGCCTCATTTCCAGACTTTACCTGGCAAAGCTGTGCTTTGGAGAACTCCAGATGGAACAGGTCTGTTTCCTCTTTTTTTATAAGGCTTAGAATGAGCAGATTTTTTTCTTCCTCATGTCATCTGGGGACCTTCCAGAGCTAGAATAGCCGGTGTTGAGAGACACAGATGTTGTAGAATCCCAAGAACCCAAGACATGCTTAGGTTGCAGGTGTTGTGCTGTCAATGAGCCATTGTGATGGGAAGAGCATGGGGTTTGGATTCCAACAGATCTGGATTGAATTCTGGCTCTCCTACTAACTGGGTGAACTTGAGCAAGTTACCTGACCTCCATGGACCACAGTTTCTCATATCCGAAATGGGATAACAATATAACACAATAACATCTGTACTGCAAAACTACTGGGAGAATTAAGTGCAATAAAGTGTGCAATTACTTGGTGTGCAATTGATGTCTATTGGCAGCTATGGTTTTGGAGCTACCAGGTGATGAGAGCAGAGGAAGAACAGGACTTGAAGTTGCTCCTTTCTGTGAACCACCTGTCCTAGCCTTCTCAAATCATGACCAGGAGCTCCCACCCCCACAGACACCCAAGAGTCACCCTTACAGTTCAAAAGAGAACGTTTTGCACAGTGAGTGATCGCTGAGTGCCAGATATGCTTCTCACACTGTTTGATTCAATCATCACAACCATCCTGAAAGGGAACTATGATTATTGTCATATAGATGAAGAAACTGAGGCACAGAGAGGGTGGGACACATGCCAAAGTTCTCACAGCTCAGTGGCCGTGGTGCCAGGGTTGAGCACAGCCCGTCTGTCCCACGTAGAAGCTGTATGAGTGCCTCTCCCCATGGAAGAATCAGCATTTGCTCCCCTCATGCCTCCAATTCATTCTCCCTGAGAAGCCAGCCTGATCATCCTAAAATGCAACTTTGACGTCACCGTTCCCCTTTTAAAATCTTCAAATGGCTTTCCATTGCTCTTAAAACAAAACCCGCCCTCCTTTCTGATGTGAGCCCTGCTTACCAGTCCACCCTCACCCACTCCTGCTCTCCATCACATGCCACGCCCCAGACCTTCCCTGAGGACCCAACCCCCACCTCTCCCAGGCCTTTGCACTCAGTTTCTGTTTCTGGGAATTCTATCTACTCATCCTGTAGGGCTTGCTTTACAAATACTCTCTTCTAAGAAATTTCTCCCAAAAGCTCTACCTAAATAAACTCCAGCCCCATGTCCTGTTATTCATTAACAAATGTCGTATTGGTTTCATGTCTAACATTCAGTTGTTGTCTTATTTTTCTAATCATTTGTCCCCCACCAAGGGACAAAGAATCTTCATGGGGCCCAGAACTGGGTCTGGCTTTTTCACAGTCTTGCCCCAGCCCACAGCTGGGCACCTGGAACAGAGCAGGCACTCAGGAAACATTTGCATAAGGAAAGAAGGACGATCTGCCTTCTCTGTGGGGCTTAAATAGCTTATGCATAATGGGAAGAAAAGGAGGCTGTGCCCTCTCATGGGGAGTTATGGATCAACATTCCAATAGTGGAATAGCTTCTGTCTTCAAAGGCTCAGATTTGGGTCAAAGTGTTGGATGTTGGGGCCAGGAGCTGAGAGTTCAGCAGGACTGTGAAGTGGTCTTCAAGGTGTAGGAGCATCGGGGAAGGACAGCTAGGTCAGGAGCACTTGAGGGTCTGGTGGAGAGATGGCTCTTTGTCACTCTACAAGCATGAGGGAAGCTAAGGTCATTGTTCTCAACTGACATCTGAGTGGGAACTCTGGGACTCAACACCTGTGTTTCCAGGGGTCACACAACAGGCCCCAATCTGCCGAGAATGTCATCTGTTTGTACCATTATCAACCACAGAACTCAGACAGACCAACCTCCAGTATTCCTCCTGTCCTTGAGTTATTATGACTATATTGAGGCATTTTCCTTCCTCATGTGGGTTATATTTATGTGTGATTTTAAAATATAAGTGACATTATTTATAGCAATGCATTCTTTCTCCTTTCCTCTGAGTATTTCCCTTTTCAATGAGATCCCTTCATTCTTGCACATCCTATTTTAGTCACTGGCACACAAATAACAGGGCACATAAATACTCAGCCCCAGCCCTCTCTGTCCCCTTTCTAATTCCCATTTTTTTTCTCACTTCGCCCTCATGAGGATATTCCTCTCCCTTTTTCTCAGTGGCTCTGTTACCATAACCCGATCTTCTTTAACAGTCTTTGCCACTATTTCTTTTATTTTCAAGTTATTCACCAATGTGACCAAGTAGGAATTAGTTAACTATTCAAGTCATCCTCTCATGGTTTTTTTTTTTTTCTTTTTTTGCACCCAGAATGACAGGCAAGGCAGTCATGGGTTACGTATGTAACCCATACGTCACATAAGGGTTAGCAGTTCAGGCTCCAGGACCAGTGGGCCTGGGTTCCTGTCTCAGCCTCTTGATTTACTAAGTGCCCAAAGACAAATGACTCAACCTTTCTGGGCCTGGTTTCTTCATCCCCAAAGAGAGTTCAAAAATCTTACTTCATGGGATTGTTGTAAGAATTAAAGATAATCTATTACATGTTTGTGTCCCCCCAAGATTCATGTGTTAAAACCCTAACCCCATGGGATGGTATTAGGACATAGGGCCTTTGGAAGGTAATTAAGTTTAGACGAGGTCATGAAGATGGACCCCCATGGTGGGACTGGTGTCTTTATAAGCAGAGAAAGAGGCTACAGCCTTGCAGAGGATACAAGAAGGACCTTTACAGACTTGGAAGTGAGCCCTAGGCAGACACTATATCAGCTGGCACCTTGACCTCAACATCCCAGCCTCCGGAACTATGAGAAACTTCTGTCTTTTAAGCAACCCAACCTATGGTATCTTGTTATAGCAGCCTGAACCATGTAAAGTGCTTAGTAATTTCTCAATACATCTGAGCACTACCATTATTATTATTTTTAGCAGCAACGGTGGATGCATTTATGGTACTCATTGCACCAGTAAAGAGAAAGTCATGATCCCCAGTCTGTAGGACCCAAACCCCAGGGCATTGTGGACTGGATAAATAATATGCCCTAGACATTTTTGTATTATTTTTGAAAGTGTGCAGTTGCTGTTATGTTTAATATTCTAAAATGATTTAAGTGCTATTGAATTCATCACATAAAAGTAATCCTAAATTGGTGAGGTGGAGGATCCTGATATCTGAAATAGTTGGGAAACATTGGCATAAGTTATGAAGTACCAAGACCAGGCATGTATTTTGTGCTTCAGGCAGTTCCCTGCTGAGGGCAGGTGACTGAGCGTTTGGTGACATCCTTTCTGGTGCTGATGTACCTATGTCACAGAGATTCTCTTCTAACTTTCCCTAGATGTGACATTTTACTCCCAACTCAGAAACTCCTATACTTTTTTCCATTCTATCAGTTCTTATTTTTTTCTCCAATAATTTGGTATTTTTAGGTGGTTCTTTTCTTTTCAAGGCTAACAAGTCTCCTACTGAAATTACTCTTTCAATTAGAGAGAAAAGCACTCAAACCCTCTT
>NW_007743017.1:12876-13613 GCF_000696425.1 Galeopterus variegatus
GCACTGCTACAGTGCGCCGCTTGGGAAGCACGGCGGCGCTCCCACTGAGGGTTCGGATCCCGCATGCAGACTGGCCGCTCGCTGGCTGAGCGAGGGGCGGGGGCAACACTGAGGGTTGCGATCCCGTTGCCGGTCCTGGTCTGGTACCGGCGTGACACTGAGGGTTGCAATCCGTTGCCGGTCACGAAAAAAAAACGACAAAAAGAAAACAGTGTGCTAGGGCCGGCCCGGTGGCGCACTGCTACAGTGCGTCGCTTGGGAAGCATGGCGGCGCTCCCACCGAGGGTTCGGATTCCGCATGCAGACCGGCCGCTCGCTGGCTGAGCGAGGGGCGGGGGCAACACTGAGGGTTGCGATCCCGTTGCCAGTCCCGGTCCGGTACCGGCACGACACTGAGGGTTGTGATCTGTTGCTGGACACAAAAAAAGACAAAAAAAAAAGAAAAAAAGAAAACAGTGTACTAAAGTAAATCAATAGCCTGTGGGTGAAATTCATAGCTTGAACATGCAGAAATCCCAACACTCCGAGCTGCACCAAACTGAATTGGAGCTTCCTGAAGTCTCTGACTGGTTGTTTCTTTCTTGGTACTTTGCCATTGATCCTTGGAATGATCAAGAACACTAGCCCTTCCCAACTTTGCTCTGCACCTTCATCATCAGCATCAGAATATCAGCACCTCCTTCCTCACACGCTTCAACCAATGGTCAGATCAGAAAGGGCCATCACTGAAAAGACAT
>NW_007743017.1:19024-20018 GCF_000696425.1 Galeopterus variegatus
CTCTACTATGCCTGAGGGCTTCTAAGTCCTCAGCATCTAGCCAGCAGAGAAAGGAAGAATGGGATGCTTTTGTTGGCCAGCCTTGAAAGTGGTGCATATTACTCCTGCTTAGATTCCATTTCTCTAGAACTCAGTAAATGGCTGAACCTAAGCATAAAAAGACTGGTGAAGGTGGTCTCTGTCTGGGCAGCCACTTCCCAGCAATGACAGTATATATACTACAAAAGGTCAAATCACAGAGTTTTGGTGACATTGTTTCTACTATACATGGGGGAAAAAAAATAGAGGAAATTATTGAGTTCTATTATTGAGGGAAATATTCAGTATACTTATGAATATTGAATATCACATTTTTACCAATGTCCACTACTCCCTTGGCAGGATGCCCTCTCTTTGCAGGCCTTAGTTAGACAACTTGGTTTGGGAAGAGTTAATGTTACCGAGAAGCATTAGGCTCAATGATGAAAACACACACACACAGGTGCACATGCACACACAGACACATGCAAACATCTTACATGAAGACCATCTTTGTGAACAGTACAATTCCAATTACTGATTTTCATGTTTATTATACAAGTAATCTTTTTTTATAATTCATGAGATATATAAACCATGCATTTCCATACCCAATTTTTATAAGTACATTTTCCCTCTTATGCAGTCCTGGTATTAAACTGCACTGAATCATGTGGCACCAAGTCCTTTTCTAATGCTACCATTTTTAGAAGTTTTAAGTAGATGCCTCCTCCCTCCACTTACTGTGCTCTCTTATTCTATGTTTTTGTTTCAAAATATGGAATTAAAAAAATCTTCACCCTCATTTTTGCAAAAGTGATTTCCAGAAGTATCGTTAGAAATACTGCTAGTTTATTCCAATTTCCTGGAAAATTAACAGGCTTGGATATCACAGTTGCTACCAAGTTCCTGGTTGCTTTAGGAATTTTTACACTGTATTAGTGTAATGACAAGCTTTATCTAAAGTATATGACTG
>NW_007743018.1:0-711 GCF_000696425.1 Galeopterus variegatus
GTTAACTGAATATCCATGGTGCTCACATTAGTACTTGATATAGCAGGAGTTACATGAATATTTTTTAAATGTGCCATTTTGCCACATCCTCATCAACTGAGGGCATTATCAGACTTCTTAATCTTTATCAATCTGGTAGATGAAAAGATTTCTTTTTTAAAAAAGTAAATTTTTTTATTAAGATCAAGCATCTTTTCAATTGATCATTGGCATTTGTATTTCTTTATGTGCTGAGCTTATTTTTATATTGAGGTATTGTCTTTTTCTTACTAATTTATGAGGGGAGCTAGTAAAAATAAATATTAAAAAAAAGTTTATGAAGGGAGATTAAATAAATACATCCTTTTGAGGAGAGTAAATCCAATGACCTCTGTGTTACAAATTTACCAGTCTGATATTTGTCTTTTACGTATATTGGGTCTTTTACTATATAGAAAAAAAAAATTTTTAAGTAGTCAAATCTGTCAGTCTTCTCACTTAAGATTTCTAAATTCTGTAACATGTTTAGGAGGTCCTTTCTCATTCCCGTATTATAAAGATATTATATTTCTTCTAATATTTTTATGCTTTTAATTTTTGTTTAAATATTTGATCTTTCTGGAATTTATTTTTGTGCAGAGTGAGAATTGAAATCTAAGGTTTCTTTTATCCAAATGGACAATCTCTTGTCCCAGTATCATTTAAATAATCCTCTTTCTCCATTGGTTTGGA
>NW_007743018.1:3710-20016 GCF_000696425.1 Galeopterus variegatus
TTATTTATAAACAAAGTTGCATTCAATTTTGGTACTTTAAAACTATACCTAATTATAAAAAAAAGGAAAGAAAGAAAAAAGGCTAGCTTGTTAGCTCAGTTGGTTAGAGTGCAGCCTTATAACAGCAAGGTCATGGGTTCAGATCCCCATAACAGCCAGCCGCTAAAATAAATTAATAAAACTATGCCTAATTTAAATGACCTCACCCACCATAAGCAAAAGTGCTTAAACAATAACTTCATTGTCAGTGTTTGTATCTTCTCATCCATAGAGCAATTAAGATAAATTTTGCCCATAACGTACAGCACAGCAGACTATGTTAATACAAAGTTATTTAGACAAAAATATCTTTAAACATACATAATAGTTTCAGAAAGTCTTTAAGACTTTAAGACACGACATTTTCCTTAGTCAGTGGAGGACTTTTAATCATCTGCAGAATTCAAGCTAAAGATGCAACACAATTTACTGTAAGTATGTGAGGAATGTAATCTAGCTCCACATCTCATACTGACATAAGTTCACATAAATGACCCCATTTCAAGGTAGCTCAGGGTATATTTTCAAACATATGCTAAGTATTAGCCCCTCCCTAGCCACTATAATAGGTGCACATGTGATAAGGTACCTGCCTTTAAAGTCTGTATTTTGAAATGTGATTATATAAACACTAAAATTAAACATACTCAAACTATTACGAGTCTGACCCTTACAGTACTCCTCTATTTTGAGACACTATTTTCTATTGGTATTTTAGTTGATGCTGCGATGGCTCAAACTTGAACTTCTCTTTTAGAAACATATCATTTTTCTTCCCGTTGTGAGTTTGAAATAATGTGCATGTAAGCCCTTACACAGTTCAGTTCTGAGAAAAAGTAGTCATACTTTTTAGTTAGTATACTACTAACCCAGTTACTGTAAACCTTAGGATCAGCCAAAAAAAAAAGGTCAGAAGGAGAGGAGACTTGGGGACTTTCATTAAACCAAGCCAGCCTAAGGCCTTAATTTGTCTTCCTACTTCTGAGGTACTTTTTTTAGTGTGAGTTCTTGGGCAGTAATCAGAGTTTTCTTTTAAGTTTCATAATTGTTGTAGAACCCCAGTCCTGTGTTCTGAATGTGTCCCTCCAAAATTTATGTGCTCTCACTGGCTGAGCAAGCATTGTGCAGACCGTACCGGGCCGAGGGTTGTGATCCCCTTACTGGTCCAAAAAAAAATTTATGTTGAGGCCTAATCCCCATTGTGATGGTGTTAAGAATGGGGCCTTTGGGGAAATGATTAAGTCACAGTGGCTCTGCTCTCATAAATGGGATTAGTGTCCTTGTAAAAGATATTGAAGGGGGCTCCTAGCCCTTTTCTGCCATGTGAGGACACAGCAAGTAGATGTCATCTATGAAGTAGAGAGTGAGCCTTCATTACACACTGAATCTGCTGGTGCCCTGATCTTGGACTTCTCAGCCTCCAGGACTGTGAGAAATAAATTTCTATTACTTACAAATTACCTAGGCCAACATATTTTATTATACCAGACTTAAGATACTAGTTGGTACTGAGAAATGGAGTGCTGCTGTAACAAACACCTAAAAGTGTGAAAGTGGCTTTGGAGAGTTTGGAGGAACAGGCTAGAAAAAGCCTATATTGCCATGAATGGACCATAAATGGCAGTTCTGGTGAGGGCTCAGAAGAAGAGAATAGGAGAAAGCCTCAATCTTCTTAAAGATTACCTAACTGTTTGTGATTAGAATGTTGTAGAAATATGGATGGTTTCTGTTATCAGCAACAGATAATGGACTAATAGCTCCGAGCTCCTTCTCACATGCATTGCTTTATGCATCACTTCTATCTGGCTGTTCATCTGTATCCTTTATAATAAACTAGTAAACATAAAAAGAGAAAAGAAAAAGACATGGGTAGTAAAGGCCATTCAGTGAGGTCTCAGATGGTAATGAGGAACATGTTATTGGAAAGTGGAGGAAAGGCCATCCTTGTTACAAAGTGGCAGAGAACTTGTCTGAGTTGTGTTCATATCCTAGTGTATTGTGGAAGGAGGAACTTATGAGCAATGAAATACAGTATTTGGTGGAAGAAATCTCTAAGCAAAGAATCAAGGGTGTGGCATGGCTTCTCTTGACTGCATATAGTAAAATGCTAGAAGAAAGGAATGAACTAGGGGCTGGCTCGTGGCTCACTCAGGAGAGTGTGGTGCTGATAACACCAAGTCAAGGGTTAAGATCCTCTTACTGGTCATCTTTCAAAAAAATTTTAAAAAAAAAAGAAAGAAACGAACTAAACATGGAATTTATCATCCAAAGGAAAGCAGAACTTAAAGATTTGGAGTCTGTGGTGTAGAAGGGTGTTGTGACCACTGGCAAAAAAGAAAAAAAAATCACTATAGAGTGTACTATCCCATTTCCTGGGCCAGCAAAGTAAACTCTAAGCCAAGGAAAGTAAAAAAATATAAGGAATTATATAATGATAAATGGATCAGTTCAACAAGAGGATATAACAATTCAAGTATGTATGCACCTAACACTGGAGCACCTAGATATATAAAGCAAATATTACTAGACCTAATGGATGAAACACAATAATGGTTGAGGACTTTCATACCCCACTGTCAGCAGATGACAGATCATCCAGACAGAAAATTTACCGAGAAACATCATAGTTAATCTCAACTCTAGACCGTTTATACCTAATGGACATTTATAGAACATTTCATCCAATAGCTGCAGAATACACATTCTTTTCAGCGGCACACGTGTTAGGTCACAAAACAAGTCTCGATATATTTTTAAAAATTAAAATCATATGAACTATCTTGTCTGACCACAATAGAATAAAACTAGAAATCAATAATAGAAAGGACATTGGAAACTGTACAAAAAGATGGGAATTAAACAACAAATGGGTGAAAGAAGAAATTTTAAAAGAAATTAAAAATTCCTTCCTGGAGACAAATGAAAATGAAACCACAACACACCACGACCTATGGGATGCAGCAAAGTTAAGAGGGAAGTTTATATGAATAAATTGCCTACATGAAAAAAGTAGAAAGACTTCAAATAAAAAACCTAATGTTACAACTCAAAGAACTAGAAAAACAAGAACAAATCAAATCCAAAATTAGTAAAAGGAGAGAAATAAGAAAGAGCAGAAATAAATGAATTAGGGATTAAAAAACTATATACAAAAGCAATGAAACAGAGTTGGTTTTTCAAAAAGATAAAATCTATAAACCTTTAGCTAGACTAACAAATAAATAAGAGAATAATTAAATAAATAAAATCAAAAATGAAATAGGAGACATGACAACTGATATCGCAGAAATACAAAAGATCGTAAGAGACTATCACAAACAACTATAAGTTACCAAACTGGAAAACCTGGAAGAAATGGATAAATTTGTGGGCATGTACAACTTACCAACGTTGAATCATGAAGAATTAGAAAACCTATTTAGACCACTATGAGTAATGAGATCAAAGCAGTAGTAAAAAATTTCCCAACAGAAAACCCCTGGACCAGACAGGTTCACTGCCAAATTCTACCAAACATTTAAAAAGAACTAAACCAGTTCTTCTCAGACTCTTCCAAAAATTGAAAAGGGAATACTTCCAAATTATTCTGTGAGGCCAGCATTACCCTCATACTGAAACCAGAAAAAGGCACAACAACAACAAAAACTACAGACCAACATCCCTGATGAACATATATGCAAAAATCCTAAACAAATCAAATCCAACAAAACTTTAAAAAGATTATTCACTATGACCAAGTGTGATTTATCCCAGGGATGCGAGGATGGTTCAACATATGCAAATCAATAAATGCAATACATCACATCAATAGAATGAGGGGAAAAAATTTTGATCATATCAATAGATGCAGAAAAAGTATTTGATAAAGTCCAACGCCCTTTATTACTAAAAAACTCAACAAATTGGGTATAGAAGGATTGCGCTTCAATACAGTAAAGGCCATATATGACAAAGTCACAGCTAATATCATACTGAAGGGACAAAAATTGAAAGCTTTTCCTCTAAGACCTGGAACAAGGACGCTCACTTTCTCCACTCCTTTTCAACATAGTGCTGGAAGTTCTAGCCAGTGCAGTAAGGCAGGAGAAAGCAATAAAGGGCATCCAAGTCAGAAAGGAGGAAGTCATACTATCCCTATTTACAGATGACATGATCATATACATAGAAAACCCTAAAGACTACACCAAAAAATTACTAGAACTAATAAATGAATTCAGTAAAGTGGCAAGATGTAAAATCAGCACACAAAAATCAATAGTGTTCCTATATACCAATAACAAAACATCTGAAGAAGTCAAGAAATTAATCCCATTCAGAGTACTACCAAAAAAATGAAATACTTAGGTGTAAATTGAACTAAGGGGGCAAAAGACCTCTACAATGAAAATTATAAAACATTGGTGAAGTAAATTGAAGAAGACACAAATAAATGGAAATATATCCCTTGTTCATGGTTGGAAGAACTAATATTATCAAAATGTCCATATTACTCAAAACAGTCTACAGATTCAATGCAATGTCTACCAAAATACCAATGACATTTTTCGCAGAAATAGAAAAAACAGTCTTAAAATTTACATTGAACTACAAAAGACCTTGTTTGGCCAAAGCACTCTTAAATAAAAAGAACACAAGTTGAAGGTATCACACTACTTGACTTCAAAATATACTGTAAAGCTATAGTAACCAAAACAGCATGGTATTGGTGTAAAAACAGACAAATTGACTAATGGAATGGAATAGAGAACCTAAAAGTAAACTCATACATCTGTAGCCAACTGGTTTTTGACAAAGGTGTCAAAAACATACACTGAGGAGATGATAACCTGTTCAATAAATCCTTTTGAGAAAACTGGATATCCACATGCAAAAGATTGAAACTAGACCCCTGTCTCTCACCACACACAAAGTTCAGCTCAACAGGGCCTAAAGACCTAAATTTAAAATCCAAAACTATGAAGCTACTAGAAAAAAATGATAGGAGAAACACTACATGAAATGGGCAGTGCTTTTTTGAACAAGACTGCAGTGGCACAGGCAATTAAAGCAAAGGTAAACAAATGGTACTACGTCAGACTAAAAAGCTTCTGTGCAGTAAAGGACAAAATCAACAAAGTGAAAAGGCAGGATGAGAGAAAGTGTTTGCAAACTACACATCAAACAAGGGGCTAATATCCAGAATATATAGGAAACTCAAACAACTCAATAGCGAAAAACCTCAAATTATCCAATTAAGAAATGCACAAAGGACTTGAACAGACATTTCTCAAAGGAAGACTTACAAATGGCCAACAGGTGCATGAAAAAATGCTCAATATCATTACTCATCAGGGAAATGCAAATTAAAAGCACAACGAGATATCATCTTACTGTAGTTAGAATGGTAGTTATCAAAAAGATATAAAATAGCAAATACTGGTGAGAATGCAAAGAAAAGAGAACTCTCCTACATTGTTGGTGGGAATGTAAATAGGTACAGCCATTGTAGGAAACAGTATGGAGGTTCTTCAGTGTATTAGTCTGTTTCTGTTGCTTATAACAAAATACTTGGAACTGGGTGATTTATAAGAAAACAAAATTTATTGCTTACAGTTTCTGAGGCTGGGAAGTGCAAAGTCCAGGGAATACAGTTGGCGAAGGCCTTGGTGGTGGTGACAGTTATGGCAGGGTATCACATTGCAAAAATGGTGGAACAGAGAGAGCAACAGACTTTTCATGCTCCCCTTTTAAAGCCCAAGAACCACGCTCCTGACCACCATTTTTAATCCATTCACTAGGGCGTGGTTCTACAATCTAATCACCTCTTCAAGGCTCCACCTTTCAATTACTGTAATAGGATTTCTCACCCTCTTAACAGTCACAGTGGGAGCTGGAGGACACAACTCAAGCTTCAGTGAATTTGGGGGGGACATAATTCAATCCACAACACTCGGAGAACTAAAACTGTAACTACCTTATAACCCCACAATCCCACCAGTGGGTATATACTTGAAGGAAATGAAATCAATATATTGAAGGGACACCTGCAGTCCAATGTTCATTGCAGCACTATTCATAATAGCCAAGAGATGGAATCAACCTAAATGCCCATCAACGGATGAATGGATGAAAAAAAAAAACCCAAAACTGGTATATATGCATGTATTAGTCCGTTTCTGTTGCTTATAACAAAATACTTAGAACTGGGTGATTTATAAAGGAAATGATATTTATTGCTTACAGTTTCAGAGGCTAAGAAGTCCAAAGTCCAGGGAACACCTCTGTGAATCTTCTTTGGTGGTGGCTTTACAGTAATGCCAGGGATCTCACATGGCAGAAAATGGGGGAGCAGAGAGAGACTAACCTCCTTATTAACTCTTCTTTTTGAAGCACTCCAAACCACACCCATAACCACCATTATTAATCCATTCACTATGGCCTGGTCCTAGAATCTGATGACCTCTTCAAGGCACCACCTTTCAATTACCATAGTAGGATTTCCCACCCTCAACAGTTACAGTGGGGATTAAGTTTTGGGGGGACGTTCAACCCAAGGCTTTACACAATGGAATACTGTTTGTAAGTAAAGTGAAATCCTGCCACTCGCAGCAACTGATGGAACTAGAGACCTTCCTGTTAAGTGAAGTAAGTAAGCCAGGCACAGAAAAACAAATACCACATGATCTCACTCATATGTGGAATCTGAAGGAAAAAAAAAAAAAGGTGGTTCTTATAGAAGTACAGAGTAGAATAATGGTTACCAGAGGCTGGAAGGGGAAGAGGGGGCAGGGAGAGGGAAAAGAAAGGGGCAGATTAAGAGGTATAAAGCTATGTTATCTACCCTAAATGAATCAGTGTGTAGTATATGCATGTACTGAAAAACAGACATACATATGCAATTAAAAATAAGTAAAATAAAAAATGATAGGAAAAATTTTTTAAATTTGCATAGTTATAGTGAAAACCAAAATTTTGTCAAATAATGGAGTCCTTTAAATATAGTACTTTATAATTATGTAGATTCTTTTCCCCTTCAGAGTACACACACACTCTTGCTTTTTCCAACTGTAGATGGCAGTAGTACATAAAGTATGTCAACTGAAGGCAGAAAATCTGCAGAGTGCCATTCGATCCCTATCAGATTTTCACAGCCCAGCTAACCTGTTGTCAGAGAAACCACATGATTATGTCTAAATTAAGGATGTCTGGATTCTTTTTTCTGGTGGGGCCTCTGAAATTAATTTTTTATTTATTTTTTATTTTATTTTTGATTGGCTGGCCAGTAACCTTGATCAAACCCTGGACCTTGGTATTATCGACACCACTCTAACCAACTGGGCTAACCAGCCTGCCGCAGGGCTCTGAAATTTAAAACTCATTTTCCTTATCATATCAACTGAATATTAGAAGTATGTTTTTACTTCTAATTTTAATTTTGGATTTCACTGTTTAGGTCAGGATTATAAAGCATGTCTGGCTCATCACCCCTATAAATTAATTTTCCTATTTTAAGTGATTGATCAAGACTTTCCCTTGGTTTTGTTTCTTAAGGCTCTGTTATCCTACTTTTAGGAACTCATAGCATCTCACATGCACTTGAAACTTGTCTTCCAATTCTACCATCCCTCCAATTTGTTTAGTTGGGAAATGTTTATTAAGGAATTACTTTGTATCAGGGTCTGCTAGGAGAAAGGAGTAGTGTGTTGCTTGTCACTCTCAGATCAGCAAAGAGTGTCAGCTGACAATCTGATGTTGAGGAAGAAAAAAGAAACTAGAATATACTGGTAACAGTTCTTTTCCAAAGTCATTTTCAATAAAGATAACCAGTTTTTCTCTATGTCCTGTTTCCCTTCCTCCTCACTTTTTTTTTTTTTTTTTTTTTTTCCTTTTCTGTATAATCCCTTAAATTAGGTAAAACTGAGCATGCAGGCTGCTAATAGCAGATACAGGAAAAGAATTCCTTAATAGTAATACTGTGCATGTAGTTCAATCTATATCAAAGATAAGTTGGAATGCTTAGAATAGCTTTTTTGGAGACTTCTGTTCTAGGAGTAGAGTAGTCCAGAGACTAATAAAATACTCACATTTCCTTCTGAAGCTGTCAGTACCCAAGGTCAGCATGATAGAGAACATTTGAATGTGTGATATAGTGATTGGTGAGAACTGTGCCCTTTGTATTATATTTTCTTATTGGATTTTATGTTATCCTTTCCAGCATATCAGTGAACGAACATTATTTTAAAAGTTGGGTCTTCTGACCAAGTACAGTTAATATGAGTGTGCTTCACAAAGTTCATGGAAAGGTTTGTATTATCTTTTAATTCTGTTTTTCTGTGAACTTTTTGAAGTACTCTTGTGTTTATTGTGCCTTTCCAAAAGTGTTCCTAGCATTGTGCTAGACCCTGCAAAGCACATAGTTTGGTAAGGCACGCTTTCTACCTGTGAAGATCCTGCACTGAAATGGAAGTGGGGAGGTGAAGTGAGATGTGTGGAGGAGTGGGAAATACAAACATGTAGAATACAAGGCAGAATTTGATGAGAGGTGCAAACACATGGTCTAGTTTCATGTTTTCTTATGAGGCAAGCATCTGAGTGCTTTATTTAATACCCTCAGCATATTGTAGTTAATCAGAATTCTGCAGACATCTGTCAGTATTATTGTCTTTTATTTTTATTTTTTTAACTATAGAATTAACTTATTAAAATTATTTCTTAAGCATTTGTAGGTACTAACCTCTCCCTTGCCCCATAATGGCATAATGTCAAAACACAAGCAGAAGCTAACTAAAGTTCTTAAATACTTAGTAAATGAATAAATGTTGACTAGACTTTAGTAACTAAGTCTGAACTGTTTTTATATTACAGAGTTTATTGTTTGACTCTTTCCTTCAAATGCAAATAACAAGCTTGAAATGTTTATAAATCCTTCCCTTTGGTCCTGTATGGAGCAAGTTAGCAACTAACTTAAAGACCTAACCTAGACCTGGCTGCAAAAACTGGTTTCATTTGATCAGGGAGAAAAAAATTAGTGTTTTGGCTTACATAAGGCAATAGATATAGAACTATTTCTTTTGTTTTAAGACTTATTTAACAATTATATGTAGTCCATATAGATGTTTTTCACTTTTAATTGGGACTTAAATGTTACTATTATGGACATTTTATTTATGTTTTTGCCCTACCTATTATAGACATTTTTAAAACTTTACAAAAATAGAACCCCTCTGTACCCAGCATCTGCTTCAATAATTATCCACATAAGACCAATCTTGTTTCATTAATATTCCCATTCACTGGAGCATGCTCTTTTTTTTTTTTTTTTTAATAAAAATACTTTATTTCTATTTATTTGAATTAAATTAAAGATAGCCTGAGAAAATACTTTTAAAGCTATTACTAGGCTGCCAGATTTTTTGTATTATTTATATGTCTTTAGAAAAAACTTTTTTTCATCAATGAAAATGATAAGACCTAGAATGCAATTTGGTGATACATATCAAGAAGCCCTTTTTTTTAAAGTTCATATCCGTGGTTCCATTAACTCCCTTTCTCTAGTCTAGCCTTAGGAAATAGAAATTAAGGCGAAGACCATTATACAAAAATGTTTATTATGGCATTATTTATAATAGAGAATAATTTAAAATCCATATATACCTAATAATGGGGAATAATAAATCCTCATTGTAGAATGTTTTATAGTCTTTTAATGCCTTTAAAGAGTGTTTGATAACATGAGGAAATGCCTGTAAAAAAACAAGATAAAATTGCATCTGTAAAGTAATCCAAATTGTGTAGTGTCTTTGTGCGTATGATGGACGGTGAAGATCTGGTTTGCTGTTACCCTGGTTCTAGTAAATCAAGCTCTACTGTAATTCGTATCCTGAATTTCAAAGAAAGCTTTTCATCTTTTTGATTTTTTAAACACTGTCAGATCCCCATTCTGGCCAACTGCCCCAAACAAAAAGAAAGAAACAAAAAATATTGTCAGTTGCCAACGTTGTCCTTCCAAATTCCTATTCACTTGCTGAAACCTGTGTTGTGTTGTCGTGCCAGTATTCAGGATACTTGTGCTTTAAGATCCTAGGATATAAATAAATCAAAGGCTTGTTTATATTTTAAATGGTTGACATTAAGTGCCTTTTAGGCAGCAAGGTTTCCTCGTTGTGTGTAGGTTAGTAGTCAACATTATTTTCTGCCGGTAGGCTTTTCTTAATAACTAAGAGTATTATTTTCTTTTTCTTAACCTTGCAGATTATAAGTACACCACAGAGACTAACCAGTTCAGGAAGTGTTCTGATTGGGAGTCCATACACCCCTGCACCAGCAATGGTTACTCAGACACACATAGCAGAAGCTACTGGCTGGGTTCCCGGGTAAGAGTATTGCAAGTTACCCTTTTAAAAACCCTCTCTAAAAAAAAGAAAAAGTTCCAACCTTTTTTTCACTGCCTTATCATCTGTTCTTGTTTTATGTTAGTCTAATTCTTAAAAATAAATAGTTTTCTTTTAAAATCATCTATTTTATTTCATTTTGTATCTTAGATATAAATCATCTCTGTAGCAACCATTTTTAAACAGAGAAAACCAATGTAGTTACTTGTAACTGAATCATGTGACTTTTTCCAGCTCTGAAATGAGGCTGTTTTATGATGATAACATTTAGCTGCTTTGGAGATATAAAAACTATATATTGTTTTAACACACATAAGAAAAGAGTTACATATTAAGTGTTAGCTATACTCAGAATTTCCTTTATGAATTCCTATTTCCTTAAAAATAAGAAAAGGAACTAGGAAAAAGAGGCCACAGATCTTAAAATTTTTATTAAATTTTCCCTTGATTCTTTTTAAACACTGGACAATTAAATCAATGCACCTTCTATGTTACTCATTTGCTACTTTTAGTATTGAACCGTTACATGTTTCATCTTTGCGTGTAAAATACCCTTACCCAACCTTTCTCCACTCTTTATCATTTTAGCACCTCATCCTTCCATACAAGAGAAAGAAATATTAAGATAAATGACTCAAACCTCATTTTGTCACTTTAGAATTTTTGTTGCTTTAGAAGTTATTTACATGGTGACATACTGTACTAGTGGTTTTATCATATGTGAATTTTAGCAAGTAGACAATAAATCTTGATTGAGTAAGAATCTCCTTGCTTTAAGGATAAGTGAATTAATGAAATAACAATGCTGGCAAAGTGCTTTAAACTATTTACATATTAATGTACATGCATACATACACACATACATTAAAGACAGAAGAGTTATATGTATACATATTTCTTTATTATCAAATGAGGTGAAATGACAGAATCACCTGTAACCACCTTTGTTTGGTCCTTATGGAAATTCTCACATTGATCTACAAGCTGCCTTGGATATCTGCATGGCCTTGAAAGATTGTAATTGAAACCAAGCCTGTGCCAGTAGTGTTGGCACCCTTTGGAGAAGACCAGAGTTAGGATATTTTTAGCCCCAATGGTGCTTTATACTGGGTGTGGCAAGATTGATTTTATAGTCAATCATTACGTACACATCTTTTATATTTGTTAGTTTTTGTCTTTGGATATATTCAGTGTAGAATTAGACAAGCTATAATAAACCACGAAATAAAGTTGTTATATATGTGTTGTTTTTATGCTATCTTTTTTTCTTTTCAGTGATAGAAAACGGGCTAGAGAATTTATAGACTCTGATTTTTCAGAAAGGTGAGTATCAGTGTAAAAGTTTTGTTGGGAGATTTTGCTGTGTGGAGAGGAGTTTGGTGCCCAGACTCTAGTTTAAGTAATGAGGTATTTTTCTTCACATAGCTTTAACTTCATTTAGTTTCTACCATTATTTCATTCTGCATTGGGTATTCCAACTCACTCATACTATCTGTATGATTTCAATAGAAGTTATCCTGTGAGCAGATTGGCTGTTGGTAGTATATCATTTAGTCCCCTCCCTCCTTTTGGGAGATGAAGTGTTCTACCGAAGTGAATACTCTACATTACTCTAACATACCCAAACCTTTTTAACAGTAGGTTTTATTGAAAACAGTTATAGATAATAGTAAACTCTCACTTGTTTCTTAAACAATGTATTGGGTATGATATCACCTTTCCTTAGAATACTAGGACACTGGTTCTCCATTCTGGGTGTGCACCAGAATCACTTGTGTTCTATTGAAATATAAATACCTACCGAGTCATAAACTCCAGGATTAAGAACTATCAACTTGGGGTCATTATTTGAACCTGAGTTCAAGCCCCTATCCTAGGTGCCATGTTAATGTATCACTATGTTGGGTAGAATCAGACTCAGTCTTAGAGGCAGTGAAATTCTATAAGATTGTCACTATTTTAAATAAAATCTTGCCAGCTGTGCTTTTTAAATTTATTTTTAATTCTAAGATTTTGTAACTCCTTTTTTTAGGTGATGTTTTAGTCTCCTTCCTCCTATTAGATCATCTGCTCTTAATATAATAGTTTTCTGTCTTCTCCATTTTCAGATTTGCTGTCTCTGGTTTGTCATTCAGTGTGAAACTAGATGGCCAAATGTATTAGATTTCGGTCTAAAATGAAAGTGGATAGACTCTGAGCAAGAACCTTGGGACTATATATAAAGAATATATGTTTTCGTGCATTGACACTAGTGCTGCAGTAGTTCCTTGGTGACTTTTGTTGCTTGTTTCTTGGTTCTTAACTATTTTCAACAGATAAAATCATGTCTGAGGAACTGCTATACCATATAGAAATATATGGTGAAATGTTCTTTCCTCTCTAATGGAACTCACAGTGGTCTTTCTTGGTGTTTATCCTTGGAAAGAACAGCACTTTAAATTCTTACTAATGTATTTAGCAATGTTTAAGACATTGAAAATGGAAACATTCATTAGTTATAACTTGTGACACCTGTGAACTACAAACAGTTTAAAAAACAAGATTTTCTTTACTCCCTTCATGAGAGAGAACTGTGAAAATCACATACAAAAGTGTTAGATTAAATTTATGGATTGGTGTAGCTATTGATTCAACTTTCCCTTTCTACATTTGGTTCAGTGACTTCTTTTCCTAGTGCTTTTTATTATTCTAGTTTTATTTTCTAACATAACTTTTCTGTAATGTATTCCACCTCACCCCCGGTCAGACCACAAAGATTGCTACAAGTGTTATCTTTATTCTTCTCCTAAATGAGTAAGATTTAGCACAGTGGTGTTTCATTCTTCCCTTATGCGCTTTTAGTCATATCTTCTTTTTCTTTTGGAGTACAGTTAAAACTCAGTTTATGTATAGTAAACCAATAATTTATAATAAGCTAATATAATTTAAAGTAAAATAAGCTATAGTAATCAGAATCAGTATAATTAAGAGTTCCAGTCACGATGGCAGAATAGATGGTCCCTGGCCTCACTCTCTCCCACAAATCAACCAATTTACAACAATAAAAATGCAACATCAGCCAAGCTGGGGCCACTGAAGATCAAGGGAAGAGGAGGAGAGACCTACGGAGTTCAAGAAGGCGGGAGACACCACGATGAGAGAAATAAAAAGCTGCTCTGAGTGTTTCGGGATGCAACCTCTTTAAAGTTGGAACTGCTGAGTGCATGGAGCAGGAGCCGGCAAAAGCTGCAGCTATGCCCTTCGGGTGGAGTTACTTGGAGGTAGCAGGGGAGAAGAGGGCCTTGGAGGCCCCCAGGACAGCAAGATCACTAATAGGGTTCCTATGGACCCACACAGGAGCGAGGAGCCAGAACAGCTTTAAAGGGGGGCCATTCAGAGGCTGGTGAGTCATCACATGGGACCTACACAGGGCCCACCCCATGGGAAGTGTTTGGAGCATGGGCGGCGGGGGAGACAGGCCCACCTGGGGAACACTGGGACACAGCAAGGACAGCTGATCTGCCCCCAATCAGCACAGGACCACATCAGGAATATAGAATTGCATGGGGTGCAGTTTGATGAAAAAACTCAGGCCCAGACCAGAGTTTCTATACAACCCAAGTGCACCAGGTCTCTGGAGAGCCAGAAGTACCTATAAGGTCAACGATTAAACCCGGAGCTGCACAAAAAGCCTTCCCTAGGGAAACAGCAGCAAAGCAGCAATTTAGCTCAACCACAGAGTTCAAGTACTCATTCCCACAGGAAGCTCCCCCATTTTAGAAGTAACCAAAGGAAAAAAAATTAGTTCCAGCCCAGGTAAACAACCAGCACCTTGGGGCCTGCCAGGGGACATGAGGCATGGAACAGGGGACCAGACCCCGCCCACAACCACTCACACCACTAGTGCCTCAGGACCCCACCTGGGGTCCCGGAGCATGGAGCCAGGGACCAGACCCCCTCCCACCACCAGGCTCACCAAGCCAGTGCCACGGGGCCCGCCTGGGGACCCAAGGCATGGAGAAGGGAACCGGACACCCCACTGACAACCAGGCACACCGTGCCAGCACCTTGGGTCCTGCCTGGGGACTGAGGCATGGAGCTAGGGACCAGACACTCCCCACAACCATACATACTGCCAGTGCCAAGGAGCGTGCCGAAAACATCACCTCCATGTAGGTGGCCCACCACAGCCACCACAATAGCCATGGCTGCCACGAAAGTGGCTAGATACCACAACCACCACGCAGATGGTCCGCCGGCCACTGGAGTGTATTGACACAAGGAGAGTCACCAGCAGAGATAAAGAAAAGAAGAGGATGTCTCTCTCCACAAAGCCCATTTCAGAGTGACAGAAGGAGCATGTGCTCTATGATAATATTGGGGGACCTGATCATACCTCTTAGCATTGGACATATCATCTAGGCAGCAAATCAACAGAGTAACCATCATTTCAGAAGGAGGGAAGAAATCTAGGGTAATTAGAGAGGAGAGGGGGATGGTGAGAGACTGGACAAGGGGCATAAAGAATAATTACAATTTGTAACAATATGTATGCTAGTAATATTGATTTGATCAACATATCTCAATGTTGAATCCCAAAAATATGTATAATCAATTATGATGCAATAAAAATTAAAAATAAAATCAGTATAATTAAAATCTCTGTACTTGCTTCAGTGATGTTTATCAATTTGTTCACTCACTGAACAAATATATTTTGAATATCTGCAAAGTATTGGTATTTCTAGGCATTGGAGAAAATTATAAGTAAGACTGTGCCCTTAAAGTACTTATATTGGGTGGGGGTGAGGGGGCAGTAAACAAATAAGATAATTTTAGATTATAATAGATGCTATGTATTTGTAGAGAGCATTGGAAGAATAATGGCTACCTTAGAAAAGGTCTCTCTGGGCCGGCCCCGTGGCGCACTCGGGAGAGTGCGGCGCTGGGAGCGCAGCGGTGCTCCCGCCGCAGGTTCGGATCCTATACAGGGATGACCAATGCGCTCACTGGCTGAGCGTAGTGCGGCCAGTCACAAAAAATAAAAAAAGAAAAGGTCTCTCTAAGGAGGTGATCTTTGAATGCAATGAAGGCAAGTATGTAAATAGCCAGGTGTCATGTGGGGAGCCAGGGTTTCTAGGCAGAAGGAATGAATGGCAAATGCAAAACTCCTAAGTGAGGAACCAAGTTGATGTATTTAGGGAAGCACCATGGACTGGAGATAGAAAAAGAGTGATATGGGATGAGGATGGAGAGGCAGAAAGGGGTCAGGTTATAAAAGGCCTTGTTGATATGGTAGGGAATTAGGTTTTTGCTCTAAGGAGCATTTTAAGCAAGGAAATAACATGATCTAATTTACGGTGGTTGCTGAGTGGATAATAGATTCTAAGGAGGCAAGAGTGAAAGCAGGGAAGGCTATTGCAGGGTTATTGGCATGGCAGCGGAGATGGAAAAAAGTGGATAATTTTAGAGATAGAACCAGCAGGATTTACTAATAGATTGAATGAAGGAAAGGGGGTAATTAAGGGTGGCTCTTGGGTTTTTTTGCATGAACAGCTGGGTGAATATTTATGTTATTTACATTTATTGTTGTTAGGAGTAGGTTTGGGGGGGAATTGAGAGTTTTGTTTTAGACATATAAAGTTTGATAAGTTTATTTGTTCTTCAAGTGGTGATATCATTAGTATATAAGTAGTATCATCGGTATGTAAGTGATCAAAGGCCTGGACGACATAACCCCTGGAGGTCCTTAAAGAATAAACAAATATTCATTTCCTGTTTCAAATACTGCCCCCCCCACACACACACTACAGGTAAATGGATACATACTTAGAGGAAAGTGATTTTGTGTGTGTGTGTGTGTGTGTGTGTGTGTGTGTGTGTGTGTGTGTGGCTAGGTTAAGTCAAGGGTTAATTTT
>NW_007743019.1:0-852 GCF_000696425.1 Galeopterus variegatus
CTCTTTCCCTCACATTCCCCATGTAATCTATGAGCACATACTGTTCTTTCTACCTTCAAAATATACCTCCTCCAGTGTAACCACTTTAGCACATGTCACCACTTAGGCCACACCTGGTAAGAACTGAGGCCCAGAATAGGTCACTGGGAAAATTAAGAAAAGGAAACCTGGGGCAAGATACAGATATGGGAGCTGACCGAGGTAGGAAAGAATTGCATACTGAAGTTTTGTCTTTTCCCAAGAGATAGTCAATGAANTTAATGTCAATAGCTTTCTTAAAATTCCCCTGAAAATATACTCTGTGAAAAATATTTAAATTAGAAGAAGAACATATTTATGCTTTTGCAATATTATCAAGAATAATATTTCATAAAATTCCTTAATATAAATAAGTTATGTTTATTATTATGATCACATAATTAATTATATTAATGTTAATATAAATTATCACATTGATAAAATCTCCAGCAAATAAATCCTCCATGAATTTGCTTTAGGTGAATTGAATTTTGAGAATTAATTTACCACAAGTTGTTATAGCACAGTATTTTACAAATGGCAGGTCATAATCTATTAATGGATAGTGAAATCCAATAGTGAGTTAGGACCAGCATTTTTCTGAAAAAAAAATTAATTAAATTAAACACCACTGTTATTATCAGTAATAATTCATCTGAAGTACAGATGATCTTCTAAGTATTTTGTTCATTTAAGATAGAAAAGAGTACAAAGTAAAGGCATGTGGCAGGTGACTGAGTAAGTAGTGCTCCATGAAGGTTTTGTTTTTGCTCTACGTGTGTTTACATGTATGCCTCTGAGTGTGTGTGTGTGCCGGGTCACAATGTAAATCCT
>NW_007743019.1:2584-3974 GCF_000696425.1 Galeopterus variegatus
TGTTCTGAAGACAAATAGAAGAAAGTTTCTGAATACATTCTGTAACATGCTGAACAACTCTAAGAAGAGATCACCGTACTCACCATGAACATTATTTTTGGATTAAAGTTTTAATACTGGTTATGGCTACAGGCTCGGATTAATATACCAGTGTGAAATAAGGCCATTTAGTAAAACAGGCAACACTTTACATTAAGATCAATTCACGAACACCAGAAGACCATTAGCACACAGGCTGGTCCCTCTAAAATTATGGCAAATGGACTCATGTTGGGATGTTAGAGATCAATGACTGGGAACAGGAGGGATTTATACATGCATAAAGTTATCAGGGGACTAAGTACCCTTGAGGGCAACCACAGTCTCTCACTCCAGTCACTTACAGAAGCTGCAATTAAACTGTCCATGGAGACCATAGTTCATCTGTTGAGGAACAGGATTGGTGTATCTACATTACTTCAGATTATTTCTTCTTGATAGTGCAAAACATCTCCAGAAGAGATTCAGAATTAACTTTTCTGGCAGCAATCAGATAGAGTTACTAGAGGGGAAATGGAAACTAGACTGGAGCATTACATAAGTTGTATTGGCTCGTGGCAGCATGACTTCCCCACANGGCTTCATAATGTGCTCACTAACCAGGGCACTGTTCATTCACTGATTCACTTCATTCATTGATTCATTCATTTGTTCACTCATTGCCTCAACAAACATTTACTGAGTGCCTGTGACATTCTAAGTGATGTCCTAAGCACAGGGACTTTAAGTGATGAGAATACCATCTTCTATTATCTGAATAAAATCATCATCTTTCTAATTATTGGAAATTGTTGTGATATCTGGACTCAAACAGCATAAAAGCATGAGAGTATTAAAACATGGGATACTAAACTCTGGGTACTCCAGGGAATAATGATTACCTTTGTACCTTTACATAGCACATCCTCCATTACCGCAATCTAAATAGACCAGAGAAATGAGCTACAAACTTACCTTGCTCTTCAAGAAAGGTGTCACAACTTCACTTGGGATCTTCAAATTGCAAGTTCCATTCAAAGAAGAAAAGTTAAAGAAGTTATTTCTTAATATCTAGTCACAAAAATTGAAGTTCTCTAGAAGCAGGGAGATATAAGGAACAGGTAATTAGTAGGTGGAGTTTGTAAAATATTCTCCAACATGTCACTCAGGAATGCTGTTCTGAAGACAAATAGAAGAAAGTTTCTGAATACATTCTGTAACATGCTGAACAACTCTAAGAAGAGATCACCGTACTCACCATGAACATTATTTTTGGATTAAAGTTTTAATACTGGTTATGGCTACAGGCTCGGATTAATATACCAGTGTGAAATAAGGCCATTTAGTAAAACAGGCAACACTTTACATTAAG
>NW_007743019.1:4660-7665 GCF_000696425.1 Galeopterus variegatus
TGATAGTGCAAAACATCTCCAGAAGAGATTCAGCATTAACTTTTCTGGCAGCAATCAGATATAATCACTAGAGTGGAAACGGAAACTAGACTGGAGCATTACATAAGTTGTATTGGCTCGTGGCAGCATGACTTCCCCACATTTCTATCAAGAAGGTTATGGGGCTTAAGAAAGGCTGTGTAAGGCAAGGTTACAGGTTACGTTACCCCTCTGTACTTCAGTTCTCTAATTTATAAAATGGAGATGATGATAGTACCTACTTCATGTCGTTGTTATGAGGAGCATATAAGTTAATGTTTGTAAAGTGCTTTAAACAGAGTTAGGTACACAGTAAACTTTCATCAAACACTAGCCATTAAAAGCAATTACAAAGTCCTGCTTTTTTTATGAAGGTACGTTCATTCATTTCTGAAAGGGCATTCATTATCTCTAAAATAAAATATTTATCCCATAGGGTCCTTGGAAGCCACCATGAGTTAATTGCAAAGACCACACCACATAGTTGTTGGGCTGGAGTGTGTGTTAAATATTAATAAACTGAAAGATAAATCGAAGGAAAATATAAATGCCACCTTCCTAAGCTGACAAAGCAAATTGGACAACAAACCTTCATCTGTAATATATTGGATTTATTCACTGGGTTACAGAAAAAGCTGAGCAACTCTAAGATTCACCAAAATTTTTTCAGATATATTTTTAATGTAGACACGATAATATGGCCACCAGGGCAGACATATGACATTCTTTATTGATGTCTTTTACTCTCACATCTCCCAGGGTGACAGAGATGCAAAGGATTACACAAAGCCCATTTCTCCAGAGCAGTGACAGTCCCAGAAGGGGTTAATCCCAGAAGTAATTCTTCAAGAGAGAAGAATTCCTAGGAATAACCCCAAATTAGGTTTTCTCTCAGATTTTATTCTCCAGGGAAGAAAGTTACAGAAAACGAACACAGGTGGTTACAAAAAGAACAATGAGATAATCATCAAGGCAACACTTAGTTCCCTAAGAACCTTAAAGGAACAGCCAGAGGCGAGATGTGGAACATCCTCCAACTAACAACCTTGAATCCCTTTAGCTCACATACTTTCCAATCATTAAGTTTAGCTGCAACAAGGATGATTCCCCAAGCTCTTTTGCTGTGTTACATTTTTCTTTTTTTTAATCTACAACAGAGAATTTAGTCCTGGGAAACTTTTCTGTTTTTCCCAAGATAAGCATTTCTATGTGCAATACTAAAAAGTTAGGTGCTTCCTTAAACTACAGGGCTTTGGCCTTGCTAAGCTATAAGTTAGGCCCTTCGAAACACATTTGCTTTATTAATGCTGGTATCCTCCAAACTTTAACCAAACTTTCCTATTTTTTGTAGCTTCTCAGTATGTGAAATTTTTTTTATTGGTTATGAATATTCATGAGATACAAAGCTGACTGTCACCCCTCATGCCCAAGATGTGTAGGCCAAATCCATACTGGCAGCATGCCCATTACCACAAATTGCATTTGTACCCCATGTCCCCATGAATGACAATATAATAGTATTCAAGAGCTCCTCTAGAGGAGACTCTAGAAAATGGCATGAGTTCAAATCCTGGTTCTACCTAAACTGTCCCTGAATATGGGCAAGTGTCTTAATCTCTCTGTCTCACTTCCCTCACAAGTAAAATGGGAATAATAATAACATTACCTATTAATGGAGGTTTCAAGGTTAAATGAGTTAAGGCATTTCTGTGAGTCCAATGTGACCCCCAAAAGTTTAAGTGTTGGAAACTTGATCCCCTCTGTAACAGTGTTAAAAAGGTGAGAAATCTGATTATGATATTTGAAAAGTGGGGCGTCAGTGGGATGATTGGATCATGAGGACTGTGTCCTCATGAATGAACTAATCCATTTATGGAGTAATAAGTTATAAGGGGTGTGGACTTATGGCTCTATAAGGAGCACATGAATGAGTTCAAGCTTCAAACCCATTGTAATTGTTGAGGGTGGGGAATTCTATTATGGTAACTGGAAGGTGGGGCCTTGAAGACATGATTAGATGGTAGGACCATGCTGTAGTGAATGGATTAATAATGGTGGTCAAGGGCATGATTCTGAGGGCTTTAAAAGAAAAGCACATGAGAAGCGCTCTCTCTCTGCTCTGACATTTTCCGCCGTGTGAGACCCCTACATTCTGTAAAGCCACCAACAAAGAAGACTCACCAGAAGTGCTCCCTGGACCTTAAACTTCCTAGCCCCTGAAACTGTAAGCATTAAATTTTGTTTTCTTACAAAGAACCCAGTTCTAACTATTTTGTCATAAGCAACGGAAATGGATTAATATACCCAGCATTGTTGAAGAGAGTCACTGCCAAGAAGGCCTTCACCAGAGGTGTTCCTTGGAGCCTGGACTTCTCAGGCTCCAAAACTGTAAGAAATAAGCTACACAAATGAGATCAGTTCTTATTTAAATTCTATTTACCATGCTCACAGTTTGGCTACCAGCAAAGAAACTTGTCTCAATCAAACGGTATGCAATGTATAACACCCAGAAGTGAGGATAGTTAGCATTTATTTATGGTGGGTGTTGTGGCCTGTGGCATTAGCAAGAGTAGAAAAGCTGGGATGGTGGTGACCAAAGGCATTGGTGCCATAGGACAGAAGTGGTGGATGTGCCAGAGGAATTGTGTTAACCAAACTGTTTCAGTGGTTTGATCTTATCTGTGTTCTCTGCTCTCTGGCTTCCTGTGTTTAACTGTGATTTTCTCACCCTGATTAGCCAACATTCTCTTTGATTCTGTGAGCACACTATTATTCTTTCAGTAAATTCCTTTTTGCTTAAGTTAGACGGAGTTGATTTGTGCTCTATTCATTCAAGATCATCGCCTCTCCCCCACCCACCCATATGGAAGTCAGGGATGGTGACAGTGGAGGGAAACTCATCAGGTTCCACCGTCACTTCTGCTCTATGTCCTGAGTTGTCTTGTCTCATCCCTTAACCTCCCAAACAGGCCATGACGAGACTCCTT
>NW_007743019.1:8790-12000 GCF_000696425.1 Galeopterus variegatus
TCTTATCTGTGATGACTTAACTCAAGGTTTCTCAGATTTTAAGAATGAAAGGATAATGAGACAAAAAGAGAACTTACCTATACTTTGAGCGACAAGAATAGACACATATACAGAATGATTAAGTACCGGACAATATTATTGTCTTTATTTTATGGAGGGGACACTGAGGCCTAGACAGATTAGTTTATGTTCAAGGTGACTCAGAAAATAAATTGGGACTTATACTTGACACCTTTATTTGAAAGCTCCATCTTATATCATCCACCTGTCCAATACTAGACATAACAAGCTCTCTGTCTGAATCATATCTAAAAACTTTCCAGTTTTCACTATCAACTTAGTTTGGTAATAGGTTGATGGGAAAACTGATGGCCAAGTCATGTTACACACCACCCAAGTTTGCTGATTCTGTACGTGGTGGAGCTAGGATTTGCATCTATTGTTCTTGGTCTGGAGCCATGCTAAAGGCTCCAGATCAGGGACATCTGGATGTGAAAGTTAAAAACTGCATTCATTTCATACGGGTTAAAAATATTAGTTTCTAGATGTCTTCATTCTTTGTACATAAATGTCTACTGTTTTCACACTCTGTAGAAATTTACACCTCCTTTCTACTATAATATACCTGGAGACCATTTGGGGCTAAGCATGTTTCATCTATCTTTTACTATCATAGGACATTGTACCTACAGTACAAAAGACAAATCAAAAGTCAGTTGGAGTAAAATTAATTCAATTTCACATTAATTTTACTAGGTGTTGTGGTCTCAATATTTGTGCCTACCCTCAATTCATAATTTGAAATCCTAACCCCCAAGGTGATGGTATTAGAATGTGAGGGGCTTTGGGAGATAATTACATCATGAGGAAAGAGCTTTCATGATTATGATTAGTGCCCTTAAAAGAGAGCCCAGAGAGCCAGCTGACCCCTTATATGATGTACGGATACAGCAAGAAGATGCCATGTATAATTCAGGAAATGAGCACTTACTAGACACTAAATCTGCTGAGACCTTGATGAACTTCCCAGCCTCCAGGATTGTGAGAAATAAACTTCAGTTGTTTATAAGCTATCCACTCTGTTGTATTTTGTTACAGCAGCTTGAGTAGACCAAGACACTAAACTATCCTACTTGAATGTGAAGAATAATTTGTATTTGTTTTGGAAAATTTGAATTCGACCTTTTCTAATTAATACTAATGTGAAGATCTCACATAAGTTTTTTTTTTTTTTTCTGTTCATTACTTCCATTATCTAAAAAGTTAGGAGACAGGGGTGCATTATCTCCAAAACTGTTTTATCTGGGACATTGTATGATCTATCAATAATTTAAAGTTGCATTTTCTTCTCATGGCACGTTTTATCCAGGTCTCCTGGAAACAAGTAATTGCAGTACTGACATAAGGCACAGAATGGACATGCTGACTAATCTCAGCTGTCTTTCTCCATTTATCATTCTGATTCTGTTTTCTCATTCCTTCAGGACAGCCATACAACTCCCCATGGAGAACAGTACAGGGGTGACTGAGTTCATTCTTGTGGGGTTAACTAATGACCCAGAACTGCAGATCCCACTCTTCATAATCTTTCTTCTCATCTACCTCATCACTCTGGTTGGGAACCTGGGGATAATTGGATTGATTCTGTTGGACTCTCGTCTCCACACTCCCATGTACTTTTTCCTCAGTAGCCTCTCCCTGGTGGACTTTGGTTATTCCTCAGCTGTCACTCCCAAGGTGATGGCAGGCTTCCTCACAGGAGACAAAATCATGCCCTACAGTGCTTGTGCCACCCCAGTTCTTCTTTGTAGCCTTCATCACTGTGGAAAGTTTATTCTTGGCCTCAATGGCCTATGATCGCTACGCAGCAGTCTGTGACCCCCTGCATTACACCACCACCATGACTGCAGGTGTGTGTGCTCGTCTGGCCACAGGCTCCTACGTCTGTGGTTCCCTCAATGCCTCCATCCACACGGGGAACACTTTCAGGCTCTACTTCTGTAGGTCCAACGTAGCTGACCACTTTTTCTGTGACGCTCCTCCTCTCCTGGCTCTTTCATGCTCAGACAACTACCTCAGTGAGATGGTTATTTTTCTTGTGGTGGCTTCAATGACTTCTTCTCTAACCTGGTCATCTTGATCTCCTACTTGTTTATATTTATTGCCATCCTGAGGATGCGCTCATGTGATGGACGTCAGAAGGCTTTTTCCACCTGTGCGTCCCACCTCACCACTGTTTCTGTCTTCTATGGGACAGGCATCTTCATGTACTTATAACCCAGCTCCAGACACTCCGTGGGCACAAAGTGGCATCTGTATTCTATGCCATAGTCATTCCCATGCTGAATCCGCTGGTCTACAGCCTGAGGAACAAAGAGGTCAGAGTGCCTTTAAAAGACTGTGGGGAAAGCAAGGTCTTCCATAGGATTTATATTTTAATTACATAGAATCCACAACAAGGCAGTTTCATCTACCTCAGTTCCTATAGGGAAACTATTTACCTATTCAGCCCACAAATTCCTAATTTCTGAGGTAATTTACCCAACTATTAAGTCTACAAAGCAAAAGACTTAAAGAATATGAGACCTAAGAAGAGTAGGTTAGAAAGGATTAACTCTGAACTTTGAATTCTCATTTTAAAAATCTTTCTTAATGAAGGTGCATGGTACTTGTAGAAGGAGAAAACATACCTAGGGTTGCTGAGGAGTGGCGGGAAGGTAGGAGAGATATTGGGTGGGGGGCACAGGGAATAATTGCAATTTGTGGTAATGGGCATGCTGATAGTATGGAGCTGATCATCACATCCTGGGCACAGGTGGTGATGGTCAGCTTTGTATCCCATAAATATACATAATCAAAAAAAATATTTCTTAATAAACATATTTACCAAAACTCCCACATATACACACAATCAATACACACACACACACACACATCATTCATGAAAAACTCATATAACCAACACATGTACATATGGAGAAATTATTTCAAGACATATGTCAGATAGGTTTATTTTTATAGTAGAATTTAAAATACTTTAGTGTCTGAGATCACATTCTTAATATTATTACTTTGGTGTCTGAAATCACATTCTTAATATAAATGATTTGATTTATTTAGTAGAAATAATGTATGTAGGTATATATAGCTTTTAAAAACGACATTTCACTTTTTCTTTTTGCATATGAAAATACAATAGGCTTTATATTT
>NW_007743019.1:12901-16502 GCF_000696425.1 Galeopterus variegatus
TAGGAAAAAGAAAAGGATGTTAGAGGTATATCTTATTTGTAATTGACAAATATAATTGTATGTATTGATGGGGTATAATGTGATGTTTTGATGCATATATACATTGTAGAATGACCAAAGCAGGTTAGTTAGCATATCCATTAACTCAAATATTTATGACTTATTTTTCTGGAAAACATATAAAATCCTTTTTCATTTAGCTATTTTGAAATATATGTTATTATTAGTTGTAGTCACCACGCTGTGCAATAGTCGCCAGAACTTACTCCTCCAGCTTAACTGAAGCTTTGTACTCGTCGACCAGCATTTCCCCGTTTCCCACATACACCCCCCACCCCACCTCCAGTAAATACCATTATCCTATACTTCTGGGAGTTCAAAGAACCACAATTAGGTATCACCTCACACCTGGTAGATTGGCTACTTCCAAAAAGACAGAAGACAACGAGTGCTGACGAGGATGTAAAGAAAAGGGAGCCTTTCTACACTATCGGTGGTATTGCAAAGGAGGACAGCCATTCTGAAAAAGTATGGAGGCTCCTTGAAAAACTAAAAATAGAATTATTATTGACCCAGCAATCCCATTTCTGGGTCTATACCCAAAGGAATTGTACATTTAATTTTTAAATATTAAGTACCAATAATTACAATAGTATTAATAACATTATATGTAAATGTTATGAATTTGTTAATGTACACATCTGCTAATATTTTGAGTCTCCTCGTGTTAGCATTTTTTAATATAAATATACATCTGCACCTTTCCTCAGATTTCTAACATTTGGGGCCATTATTTCTCAAATATTCTTTCTGCCCATTTATCTCTTTCCTCTCCTTCTTGAACTCCCCTAGTATCCCACAGATCTCTAAGACTCTGTTTATTTATTACCATTATTTTAAAATCTACACATCTACTTTTTATTTAGTGAACATTTTATATACTTATTGTGTACAACATGTTTTGAAATATATATACATGTGGAAAGGCAACATCACAAAGGCTAATTAACATGCATTACCTCACATACTTACTATATTTTGTGGTGACAACACTTAAGACCTACCCACTTAGCAATTTTCAAGTATGCCATTACGTGCAATAGATCTCTGAACTTATTCTTCCCATATAACTGACATTTTGTGGCCTTTGAACAATATCTGCCCAGTGCCCAGGCTGCATTCCCTGGTAACCACCATTCTACTCTCTACTTATGTGAGGTCTACATATAAATGAGACCACACAGTACTTGTCTTTCTGTGCATGGCTTATTTCAAACATCATGTACTCTAGGGTCATCCACGTTGTTGCAAATGATAATATTTTCTTGTTTTTTAAGGGTGAATAGTATTCCATTGGGTATACATAGCACACTTTCTTTATTGATGCATCTTTTTAAGGACACATAGGTTGATTCCATATTATGGCTATTGTAAATAATGCTGCAATTAACATGAAACCGCACATATCTCTTTGACATACTGATTTCACATTATTTGAGTATTACCTTTTTCAAGTTTCTGAAGATATAAGCTTAGATCATTGATTTTATATGTCTTTATTCTTTTTCAGTATAAGCATTTCATGCTGTACATTTCCCAAAAAGCGCTCCTTTATCTGCATGCTAATTATTTTTCATTTTCATTTTCATTCAATTAAAAATATTCTCTTTATTTTCTTTATGATTTCCACGTGGATTCATGGATTATTGAGAAGTGGGTTGTCTAATTTTCAGACATTTGGAGATTCTCCAGATATCTTTATGTAAAGGATCTCTAGTCTAATTCCATTGTGATTCAAGAACAAATTTTGTATAATTTCAATTATCTTCAATGTTTTAAATACATTTTATGGTTAGAATATGAACTAGCCTGGTGAATACTTTGTACTTCAAAAGAATGTGAATTCTGCTGTTATTTGGTCACATCTTTCAATGTCAATTAGAACAAGTAGATTGATGATGTTCAATTCTATGCCCTTATTGATTTTCTGAACCTTTTTAGTTCAATTCTATGCCCTTATTGATTTTCTGAACCTTTTTAATATTTTATATAAATGGTAATATTTATATTACCAAGAAAGGTTTGTTGAAGTCTCTGTCTTAGTCCATTTGGGCTGCTGTAACAGAAAACTATACACTGGATGGCTTTTGAAAACAAGAATTTATTCCTCACAAATCTGGAGGCTCAGAAGTCCAAGATCAAGGTATGGGCAGATTTGGCGTCGGGTGAGGACCCACTCCCCGGTTCATAGATGGTTGTCTTCTCACTGTGTCCTCACAAGGTGGAAAAATTGAAGGAGCTCTCTGGGGTCTCAAAGGCCTCTCAAGGGCCCTACCTCTTGTACCGTAACATTGGGAATTAGGATTTCAACATATGAACTTTGGGAGAACACGAATATTTAGTCTATAGCAGTCTCTCTCTATTTTCCTTTCAGTTCTATTAGTTTCAATTTTATATATTTTGTAGCTTTGCTATTAGGTGTGAGCAAATAGAGGTGCTATGGCTTCTTGTAGAGCTGACCCCTTTATCATTATGTCACATTCCTTCCTTTCCCAGGTAATATTTGTTGTTCTGAAGTCTACTTTTTCTTATATTTTTAATATACCAATTCCAGCTTTGTTTATTAGTATTTTCGTTGTAATTGTTTTCGTAGCCTTTTAATTGCATAGGCTAATATTAGACTTTTAAATTTAACATGGTTTTCTTGCAGACAGCATAAAGTTGGATCTTTTTTTTTTTAAAATCATATCTGACATTCTATCTTTCAATTTGGTAGGTTTACACTATATTTAATGTAATTACTGACATTGTGAATTAAAATATGATATTTTCCTAGTTTTTTTTTTCTGTTTTACCTGTTCTTTTTCTCCTGTCTTTTTTCCTGCTTTTTCAATTCATTAAATATTTTTTATTCCATTTTACCTCCATTATTGACTTACTATTTACATTTTTTGTAAAAAATATTTTAGTTGTCCTAGTGTTTACAATATAGATGTTGAATTGATCAAAGCGTTGAATTAATCAAAGTCTACTTTGAAATAATATCATACCATTTTGTAAGTAGTGTAAGGACCTTCCAACAGTGTACTGCCAATTATTTCCTCCAGTACTTTGTACTGTTGTTGTTATACGTTTTCTTTTTAAATAGTCTATTAATATGCAGTACCTTGCTGTTATATATGCTCTAGAGAATCATCTTTTAAAGAAATTAAACATAATAAACAGGTTTATATTTATCTTCATTTATGTCATTTCCAGTGCTCTTCATATTTTTTGTGCATATTTAAGTTACTGTCTGATTTCATAATTCCTTATACTTGAAAAAATTCCTTTAATATTTCTTACAGTGAAGGACTACTGACAATAAACTCTCAGCACATGTTGGTCTGTTTGTCTGAAAAAGTCTTTATTTCTTCTTGATTTTTGACTGATATTTCTTCATGATTTTTTCCTTCTATTTAGTTTGCAGAAATTTAAATGACATGTATAGTGTGTGTGTGTGTGTGTGTGTGTGTGTGTGTGTGTGTGTGTGTGTGTGTGTTTTGGTTTTTATTCTGGTTTTGTGATTGACATTACTTTTGGAAAATCCTCCCCCATTATC
>NW_007743019.1:16512-18533 GCF_000696425.1 Galeopterus variegatus
GCATTCTAATTATTTTTTGTTTTCATTTTCATTCAATTAAAAATATTGTCCTTATTTTCCTTATGATTTCCACCTGGATTCATGAATTATTGAGAAGTGGGTTGTCTAATTTTCAGACATTTGGAGATTCTCCAGATACCTTTGTGCAATGGATCTCTAGGCTAATTCCATTGTTGTTCAAGAACAAATTTTACATAATTTCAATTATTTTCAATGCCTTAAATTCTTTTTATGGTCAGAATATGATCTAGCCTGGTGAATACTTTGTACTTCAAAAGAATGTGAATTCTGCTGTTATTTGGTCACATCTTTCAATGTCAATTAGAATAGATTGATGATGTTCATTTCTATACCCTTACTGATTTTCTGAACTTGTTTTATATTTTGTATAAATGGTAATATTTATATTACCAAGAAAGGTTTGTTGAAGTCTCTGTCTTAGTCCACTTGGGATGCTATAACAGAAAACTATACACTGGGTGGCTTTTGAAAACAAGAATTTATTCTTCACAAATCTGGAGGCTCAGAAGTCCAAGATCAAGGTATGGGCTGATTTGGCGTCGGGTGAGGACTCACTTCTCGGTTCATAGATGGTTGTCTTCTCACTGTGTCCTCACAAGGTGGAAAGAGTGAAGGAGCTCTCAGGGGTCTCTTTTATTAGGACACTAGTCTCAAAAGCCTCTCAGGGGCCCTACCTCTTGCACCATAACATTGGGAATCAGGATTTCAACATATGAACTTTGGGAGACACAAACATTTCGTCTCTAGCAGTCTTTCTCTATATTTTCCTTTCAGTTCGATTAGTTTCAACTTTATATATTTTGCAGCTTTGATATTAGGTGTGAGCAAATATTTAGAGGTGCTATGTCTTCTTGTAGAGCTGACCCCTTTATCATTATGTCATATCCTTCCTTTCCCAGGTAATATTTGTTGTTCTGAAGTCTACTTTTTCTTATATTTTTAATATACCAATTCCAGCTTTGTTTATTAGTATTTTCATTGTAATTGTTTTTGTAGCCTTTTATTACATAGGCTAATATTAGATTTTTATATTTTAACATGGGTTTCTTGCAGACAGCATAAAGTTGGATCTTGTTTTTTGAAAATGATATCTGACATTCTATCTTTCAATTTGGTAGGTTTACACTATATTTAATGTAATTACTGACATTGTGAATTAAAATATGATATTTTCCTAGGTTTTTTCTGTTTTACCTGTCCTTTTTCTCCTCGGTCTTTTTTCCTGCTTTTTCAATTCATTAAATATTTTCGATTCCATTTTACCTCCACTATTGACTTATTGTTTACATGTTTTGTAAAAAGTATTTTAGTTGTCCTAGTGTTTACAATATAGATGTTGAATTAATCAAAGTCTACTTTGAAATAATGTCATACCACTTTGTACGTAGTGTAAGGACCTTCCAACAGTGTACTGCCAATTATTTCTTCCAGTACTTTGTACTGTTGTTGTTATACGTTTTCTTTTTAAAGTCTATTAATATGCAGTACCTTGCTGTTATATATGCTTTAGAGAATCATCTTTTAAAGCAATTAAACTTAATAAACTAACAGGTTTATATTTATCTTCATTTATGTCATTTCCAGTGCTCTTCATTTTTTTGTGCATATTTAAGTTACTGTCTGATATCATAATTCCTTATACTTGAAAAAATTCCTTTAATATTTCTTACAGTGAAGGACTACTGACAATAAACTCTCAGCACACGTCGGTCTGTTTGTCTGAAAAAGTCTTTATTTCTTCCTATTTTTGACTAATGTTTTCACTGGGTATAGAATTCTGGTTTAAGAGTTTTATTTTTTTCTTTCCTTTCATCACTGATGAGAAATGAGCTGGAAATCTTGTTTTTGTTTATCTAAATGTAACGTGTTTTCTTCTGGATAACTTTTTGATTCATTGACCTTTTGTATCATTTGATGGGTTTCAATTTCATCAAGTTCTGCTCTGATCTTCATGATTTCTTTCTGTCTACTAACTCTAGGTTTGGATTGTTCCTGTTTTT
>NW_007743019.1:19331-20016 GCF_000696425.1 Galeopterus variegatus
ATTCTTCTGAAGTAAGCATTTAATGCGATAAATTTCCCACTTAGTACTTCTTTTGCAGTATCCCACAGGTTTTCATATGATGTACCATTATTTTCATTAGTTTCAATAAATTTTTTGATTTCCTGTTTGATTTTTTCTTGGACCCATATGTCATTAAGTAGAATGATGTTTAATTTCCAGGTGTTTGCATAGTTTCCAGAATTTTGCTTGTTATTGATTTCTAATTTTAATCCATTGTGGTCTAAAAGAATACATGGGATAATTCCAATTTTTTTGAATTTGTTGAGAGTCGATTTGTGACCTAACGTGTGATCTATCCTGGAGAATGATCCATGTGCTGATGAGAAGAATGAATATTCTGAGGTTGTTGGATGGAATGTTCTGTAGATATCTGCCAAGTCCAGTTGGTCTAGAGTGTTGTTTAGATCTTGTGTTTCTCTGCTGATTCTTTGCCTAGATGATCTGTTCAATATTGACAGTGGGCTCTTCAGGTCTCCTGTTACTATGGTATTGATGTCTATTTCCTTCTTTAGGTCTAATAGAGTTTGCTTTATAAATCTGGCTGCTCCGACATTGGATGTGTACATATTTATGATTGGTATGTCTTCTTGATGGATCAATCTCTTTATCATTATGTAGTGGCCTTCATTATCTCTTTTTATGGTTTTTAGTTTAAAGTCTATTT
>NW_007743020.1:0-13196 GCF_000696425.1 Galeopterus variegatus
GCCATTTGTTAACTTACCTTAAGTGTATAAAATATATAAAATTTATAAATTTTCTTTTTTTTCTCCTGCTTTTTTTAAAATTTTTTTTAAATTTTTATTTTGTCAATATACAATGTGGTTGATTATTGTGGCCCATTCTATTTATTTTTACCTACTTCCCCAGGTCCTGTTGTTGATTATAAACTCTTAGAGGCCAGGGATAATGTCTTACTAATTTTTGTTTTCCCTTAAGTTCTAATCATCAGGCATCTTACCATCTCACCCAAGAATATAATAAAGAATAAAAATTCCAAAAACCTATGTTGAAATTGTTAAACTGCAAATATCAACTTATTAAGTAGAATATTATGGTTTTACGAAGCTGTTGCTGGAATAAACTTCTTGCTTTGATATGAAAATGCATTAACTAAAGCAAAAAAATTCAAGATTTATTTCACAATTTTGCTGCCAAGTTCAAGACTGCAAATTTCAAAGATGACTAAAAGCAATTCATGACTCCCCCCAAAAGAACCCTAAGCAAAATAAAGCAAGATACAAAAGTACTTCATAATACATACGAAACCGACCCTCTAAAGTAAAATCACAAGGGGCAGGGGTCAGGAGAGAAAGACACAAGAAAACACTAAAATATTAACATCATTTTTAGATGGAAAGATTCTTGATGACTATTTCTGCTTCTTTATATCTTTCTGATGGCCCCAAATTTTCTTTAATATTTCTTTGCTAAAGAAAAAAAATCGTGGAAACAAATTAAAGACAGACCTTTTTTTCCTTTTAAAATTATTTTACACACACAAGTCACATATGAAAACATCCTCTTTGTAAAAATGCAAACCATTTAGACACAATTTCCTCTTTAACTCCCCTGACCTGGCTGGCTTCTGTCCTTGCCACTCCATCAAACCTCTCCAGATAAGGGCTGCAGTGAGTTCCACGTTGCCAGATGCAGCTGCTGATCTCCACTTCTCATTTTACTTTACCTTACAGCTGACACAGCTGACCACTCCCTTCTTGTTGAGACACTTTGTCTTGACTTCAGTGACATCATATACCAATGTGCTTTCCACTTTTCTAGTAGCAACTTCCTGGTCTCCTTTGCCAGGTTTTCCTCCTATACTTTACCTCTAAATATTATAATCGCAGAGCCCACACTTAAGGAGTACAGAGTTATATCCACCTCCTTGAGGAGGGAGTATTTACATATGTCACTTGGAATTCTCTGTAGCAGATTTGTCTCTTCTTCCCTGTTTTTTTATTCATTTATTTCTGTCAGTATGGACTAAGTAAACTTGTTTTATGCTTGGATTATAATCTAATATTATAATATTTAGCACTCAAATTGTTCCATTTTTGGTGTCTGGGAGCTCCTGTATCCCTCTGACATATCCCCATCATTGTGGTTGTTGAGCACTTCCTTACTTTCTTGTACTATAAGATGTCCCAGCCCTAAAACTTCCATTTCTCCAAATAGTCCTAGTTCTTTCCACTGGAGAATGGAATTAGAAACCAAGATCTGGGTGCCGAGTGTATACTCATTGGTATTGGTGTGCAAACCTATTTTTATTATTATTATTTTATCTACTTTTATTTACTGGCGTACAGACCCTTTTAGATCTCATTATTGTTCATCCCTGATTTAAATACAGCAATTACATGCTAATTGGGAATGTCCTTTTTTTAGGCTGCATAAAATAATGAACAACCTAAAAAATAATTGTTGAAGAGTAACACTGTTCCTATATATAATTCACATATATAAGCCCATATATAATCATGAAGAGGAACTTTCATAAGTTCTAGGATATGTATCTTTCAAGCAAATAGTGACATAGGATGCAAAATATTTTGACAAGTTGGTGAAAATATAAGATTTCCAATGTTAACCAAAAATGGGAAAGGAAGAGGAAGAACCAAAATATTTAAAATGGAAATAAAAACTATACAAACAACCTATTTCTGCAAGGAAGTGATAGATATTCTTAATACTGAAAAACAAATTCTTCTAATAAAAACTAAAGTGAGAAGAAAACTGGAACATTTAGACTATGTTGATCTACTACGTATAGCATTGCAACGTACTAGACTAGGAGGGAGTAATTCTGCTGCCAAATAGTAGATAAAGTCTACTTTGATGACATTATAGAACTTAAAATTAAAATATTCTCACATAGGCTAGCTGAAAGGAAAAAAAAATCTAGGTGTTATTATTACATAGTTTAAGGGAAAACCCCACACTTGAAGTAGGTCCCACTGCAGGAACAAGGTGCAGTCAGAGTCAAAATCATGTAAATGGAATAAGATTTTTCTGCAGAATACTTATTATAATGGAAGTAACATTCCCAACCAAGGTCTGCCATCTGTTTTTCTTTTTTCAGTGACTGCAACACTAGTTTTAATCTATTCAAAATCACACACCTCTAAATATTTCTTTAGGTTTAAATAAACAGGATATTAAACTATATCTAATATTAATCAACATCACCATTGACTACAAAATAACCCATCATCTTGCTTCTTCCTTTTACATCAATAAATGAGAAGGCAAAAAAAGACCTTTATCATGATAATAAAACCCAAGTGCTATTTTGGGAAAACTGAAAGGGAGCTAGGAAGAGAAGCTTTTGGAGAGAGACTTAAGGCCACCAAAGAGTAGGAGAAACACTCAGGAACATCCTCTAGGCAAGAACAAGGGGTGATGATTGTGCCACTGATCCATGATAGAAGGTCCTTTTGGCCTGGGGTCACCCCTCTTTACCCACGCCTGACGCCAGAGAGCAAGGCGGCATGAAGTACACAAAAGCTGCCACTCTTTCTATTGGACTTTCTATCTTTTGATTTTTCTCTTTAAAAAAAAAAAAAAAAAGTTACAGCAGCACAGTGTGCTGGGCTTGATCCTAAACTCATAAAACCAAGCCATTTCTATCTCACACTTATCTATGGCAACCCACATGACAGCACCACTTCCCCTACATTGGCCTTACGGGCAGGATAACAGACCAAATAAGATGCTGACACCCTAACGCAAAGCTGTTTTGCTTTACAACAGAACCTCTGTGCTGCTACCCTTCGAGGTAGTCACCTCACTCTATTCTACTGTGAAACTCCTCCTGCGTTCCCTTCCCCACCCCCACACATTATTTTCCCCAGCTCTGTTTAAAATCTGCTTACTAGCAAGCACAAGAAAATTGGTCTCACTTTGCAGTCACAAGACACAATCCTGCAGCCCGCTACCTTTTCTTCCCCCCCTTCCTCTGCTCCGTCTCCCTCCTTTGCTGGATCACTGACTTGCCCTCCTGGCCCGGGAGCTCCCCACAGAGCTGGCACTGAGCCAGACACCCTGGGGAGAGAGTTTTTGGGCTCAGATGAAGACAAGTCTGCCTTTGAGGCAAAGGCTTCCAAGAGAAAGCTAGAAGCAGACCGCCAGACAGAAATTCTTTCTTTCTTGTACGGCCTGCCTTCTGGGGCCAAGGACTGCTCAGGAATCATTAGGAAATGTGAGGAGGCAGCTCAGGCTAGAAAGAACTCAGGCAAGAAGGAACTCTGGCTTCGGACACAGGTACTCCCTGCCTTGCCACTTCCAGACAGTGTGACCAGTAGTGAACCTTTTCATCGCTGTTTCCTTCATTTTAACACAAGCAAAGTGATGCCTACATTAATTATCCTGAGAATAAAAATGAGATAATGCACGTGGAATAGACTAAAAGGACCCATATAAGATGCGCTACGATGCACCTGGGAAAGCTAGCCAAGGTTTTTGTTCATCCATTGCCACATAAAATCATAGTCACAGACAAAAAGGTGTTTGGGGTCAAATTCCTTTTAGATTAAAAAAAGAAATGATGAGAAACATCAACTGGCACTATGGCATTTATGCTTCAAATTTTCAAGCTAAAACTCTTAGTTTTGATAGTGATTTGTTTTTGATGTTTTTAAAAACACATGACAATTATCTGTTTACAAGATTTTTATATGCTCGAAGGGAACCCCATCAGGACTGCCTATTAAATGTACCAGAAATCAGTCACTGTAGTAGCGGAAGACAGGTACTCACCGGGTGATATAGGCCTGCTTGAACTCGGAGAAGGTGTGTAAGGGATTGGGCTGGACACAGTGCGAGGTCTTAGTCCTTGTGCAGACATTTCATTGAAATACCTAAGAGGAGAGAGGGGAAAATGATCAAACCACCTGCATTTAAATAGTTCTTAAGAGAGTTTTTTTCCTATGAGAAAATATTTGGGGTTCCCATCTTGAGGTCAAAATCCCAAATGCCTAGAGAGTGATGCTATAGCTAAAAGATATTTATAAAATGGTTCACCAGGTCACACTGCTTCACCGTCTGGCAAACCTCACTCCCCCCAAAGCACAGGTTAAAAAATCCAGGTTGTTGGGCCGGCCCGGTGGCGCACTGGAGAGGGTTGCGATCCCGTTACCGGTCAGTAAAAAAGACAAAAAGGAAAAAAAAAAAAATGCAGGTTGTTTTAGCTCAGGCTGGAGGCCTGGTGACAGAGCTTAGCCATACAACACAGAGGACCAGCCTTTTCTCTGTCACACAACAGCTGTACAGAAATTCCACTGTCCCAAGAATTACAAAGTCGTCCACTTTTTAATGGTTACATTCACACTGTTATTTGAAACTCAAAACCAAGCAAGCCCTCTGAGATTTATGTCATCAAATTAAAGCTTAAATATATGTACTCCCACAAACTGAACATCAATAGTTTACAAGGTGAGCCTTGCCTAACAAGCAGCCACACGTTAGAACGTAATAAAATACACAACTACTGAGCACCTATGTCAGATCACGCTTAGCCACACTGTGCCAAGTCTGACTTCTTCCTGGACTCAGAAGTCACATTAGACCTGAGAATTCTGAAGCATGATCATCAGCAACATCAGCTTTCATTTTGTGAACCAAGCACAGAGTGCTGACGAGGAGAAATTTCTGCTTGAGAGAATTCCTGATAAACCATCCTTCGCAGGCCTTGCGGCCACACAGGCATACACCTGTATCTCAGCCCTGGCACTCAACTAGTTCACGTTTAAACTCTAACTCAGCCATTTCTAAGCAGGTTTGTTTGACTTGAACAAAACCAGGCTCCCTAATTTGACATGTATCTCAACTAAATATATGCTATCGATTCTTCCTATCCTCTTTGGAGCAGCCCACCATAGTGGCACGAGGTTGGACTTTTCCTTGTATTCTACATCCAGCGAGGCAACTAGTACTGCCTCGTGGTCCTAAGTGTCAGACTATTTTCTTTCTCCCAAATATGTCATCATCTTTCCTAGTAGGGAAAGAAATATTTACTGGGCAGCTGTACTCTATCTGGGATAATCTGACCTATAAAAGGTAAGGCAAACCTTTTGGAGTGCATACCAGTACTGGAAAAAAAGTTATTTATCTGGAAGCCTGAAGTCATTGTAGTCAGAAGAAAGTGTCCCTTACAGTGTGTCTCATTCAAAATTGGATACAGGGTGCTACATATGTTAACACATGCTCTGCTCTGTCTCTTAAAGTTAATAATGTAGTTAATAAGCTATTTAGTATTCTAGTTGACATTTTTAGTTCTCAGAGGATAAGGAGTTTAGACAGAATAAGAAACTATCAGAAATAGATCAGTGAAATTTAGAATTAAGAATGGTAGTTTTATAATACAAACCTGAGAAAAGATATCGTTATTCTTTTTAAATGAGGTAGCATACACATAGATATTTTAAATAGGATAACTTATTCTATTTTTATAAATTTTTCTCTTTATAAAAATATAGACTTTTATTATAGAAAATCTAACATTTTTCTTGAAATGATAATACCACTGTCCATAGCAAATTGGTCAAAAGCTTTGTTAGCCCTCTGGATCTATTCCACATAGTGCTGAAGTGCTAATTATTGCCTATGTGTTTTCAGACAATATGTTCTGGCATCAACAGACAGCACTATTTGTCATAGCCATTAGCAGACCCTGCTCTCAGACACTGGCTGACCAGCACTGTTGGAGGGTCCCCTGAGGATGTGCAGTCTCACCTCTCACACTGAAATATGGCCCACGTAAGGCAAGGGCATCCCTGACCCAGAAGGGGGAATTTTTCTACAGAAATGATCTGGTTCAGAGAAAGGCTAATTCCCTAACTGCTGGGTTTCTCTGCTGATTAATACAATTTTTTAGATTTATATTTGTGTTGCTTATCTTAACCACCACCTTATTTCCAAGTTCAGAGGAGGAAGGAGAGGAAGGGGCATCTGGATGAGAGACAAATGCTGAGAGCATTTCCTCTGGTTAACCAAAGGATGACTCTTATTTCAGCCCATTCATAGGGGGGCAGTGAGGGAGTTCAGTGCTTAGGCTTGAACAGATGAATGCAATGCTAGTCTGATTTTTAAAAAGCAGCTGCAAAAAGGTTCAAAAGTTATCAAGTGTGTCAAGGCAAGTCCATGGGATATCAATAACCTCCACCTGTCTCCTGCTGGTTCTTTCAACCCATGCCTGCATTTGTGTCCTCAAGCTGCGCTACAGCTTGCTATATGTAGACTGCATAGGAATTCAGACACTCCCGGGCTTTAAATGGATATAACACAGGCGTAAACTAATCCAATAAAAATGCAAACTCTGCCGCCTATCTACATATAACCCTCTGCCCTCCATATCTCTCCCTACCAAATTTATTTATTTTTATGGATCTATTTTTGGCGGCCAGCCAGTAGGTAGATCTGAACTCTCAACCTTCAAGTTATAACACTGCATTCTAACCAACTGAGCTAACTGGCCAGCCCTGCCCCACCCCAAAATAATCTTAGAGAGGCATTTTGTTTTCTTCTTTTGTGTTTAAGGAAAACATTCAATCCTCTTCACTTATCCCATTCTTAGCATCTCCTACAATGTGGTGGTAACCCATCATCACAATAAGTACATGTTTAAGCCATCTCCTTTCCACATCTAACAGGATGCAAAGAGAGGTCTCGTGGAGGCTTTTCCCCTCTTTTTTGTTTTACAAGACTCGTAGGAAGGCCATGCACCCACCTCTCGTCATCCATCTCTAGGCTGGACTCGCTCTCTGAGAGCTGGCGACAGAGGGCTTCTCTTCTCTCCATCTCTCTCTGAAGCTTCCTCTGCAGCCTCAAGTTCTCTTCCCTCATGTGACGTTCCTCCTCCAGGTACTGTGCCATTTTCTCTGAATCTGAAAAGCCAGAGTTCTCAAATTAAACCACATTTTGCATGATCAAACCCAAATCTTACAAAAGGAGGCTTCAGGTCAGGTCAGCCCCTGTGCCACTGACAGAGGGACCTGTTGCGAGACAGTCTTTCTCGCTCTCACACACAGATGAGGTCGGGACTCAAAGTTTATCCCAAACATCAAAGTTTAACAATGATTTGCATTTAGAAAAAATATATAAAAGACAGTGCCAGGAGGTTCTTAATCTTCACTCCCACTCTCCTGCGTTCTCAAGTGCTGTAAGTGGAAGAGGAAACAGAGCAACTGTAGCTGAGTCCGAGGTGGCGGCTGCCAGAGCTGTTGGGAGGAAGGGGTCAGGGAGATAGACTCCGCCCACGGGCTCCCCTCGAAGCACCAATTCAGCTGCCTCCCAACTCCAGGCGCAGAGAGAGTCCTGCATGGGAGCTTGTGACACTTGTGAGCACACCCACCGTGCATGGCAGCAGAGGCACACCGAGAACAGGGTACTAGAAGAACACACATGGTAACAGTTAGCTCTAACACCTCACCTCAGGGCTACACGCTGCACCCAGGCTGAGCTGCTTAGATTCTCTCCCCCAGGAATCTGAAATGGGAGCTGACATCTTCACGGAGCTCCACAATCTCCTTCTGCTAATCCCAACCCCTACCCTTCTGAGATAATTCTTTTCAGGATTCTGTGGCACACTCCAGCACTCTTCCAAAAAAAGGCAAAACATGTCTCCCCCACCTCCTGTCCCATACCCCTCCCTTTCTGCTTTATCTCAGATGGAATCTGTTGTTACCAAGTAACAAAAATAACCCTAATATAAAACTCAGTGTTTGCTTCCTTCCTTTTCCTTGCCCCAATCAATGAACTTGGGAAAAGTAAAATCTTCATATACTTCTCGTTTCTGAGAAATAGCTACAAATTCAGAGTGGCCATGAACATGTCTGAGTGTTTCCTATTGTGTGCTGCTCCATATTATTGGCCCAGCCCAAATTTAAGAAAGATGGAAAGAGCTGAATGCCACATTGAGCACTTCTCTCCCAAGAACTGACCCTACTTCAACTCCCAAAGCATGGAAAATTAGTTTCAGTCTTTAGCAACTCGATGAAGGCCTGGCATTTCAGCAAATAATGACATTTGATGATAGGTATTCAATGATTTCCAAAACAGCATCATTACAGAATATATAAAAGCTCTTGAAAATCCTTATTTTAGAAATTCAAATAAAAATACCAAAATTATTAAACACTATTATGTGCACAAAACACTAAATCTCTCATTTGTTTTCAATATAGCCAGAAACCCCGCTGTCTAATCCAGATGCAAAAATCTCTTTAGTTGAAGGCATGCTGGGAAAACATTTACAAAGTGCACTTTTAATATAAATGATTTGTTATTTCAGCCCAAATATGCAAGCATGCAGAATTTTTCACTTAGCTCTACAGGAAGCACTTGATTGGCCCCTTGGAGTATTTACTGTTTTCTGAAATAGAAAGATGACTGTCCGAGCAAGTTGACTTTCTTTTCCATAAATGGGAAAGCTTCACAGAATTGAAGATTCATGAGGCCCCAAGAACAATAATTTAAGAGAAAACATGGTCTTTCAAAGAAAATAGCAATCCTTACCACCTGGGGAATCCACACGAGGATCCTTAAACGATAATCTACAGATGAGATTGTCACCTGAAGTGATGGCTGAAGACTTCCTGACAATGCAGCAATTAACCCAGAAGCCAGAGGTTCAGAGAAGACACTGGATCCAACACCTCTGGGTGTCAGAGACCCAGGCACAGATGGCTGGCACCCCGGCATTCCTCAGGTGCCCTCTGCTGGCACACCTACCGCCACACCTGACTGGACTTCCTCCCGTGAGTCATCCTCCTTCCTTCTCTCACACAGAGCTCCCTAGTACTTCAGGCCCACAGCTCTATTTCCCCCAACTCCAGCCATTTCCCAATAGTTAGTCAAAGATAGTGGCAACCGAGATGACTTCCAGACAGACTCAAATAATCCAAAGGTGGCCTGTTACATTTTGCATTCCCTTTCAAGTTTATGGTTAGAAAACACTGATGCCCAGGTCCTACCCCAACCAATTAAATCAGAATCCCTGAAGATGAGGCCTGGCTACTGGTACATTAAAAAGCTTCCCAAGGGATTCCAATGTTCAACCAGATTTGAGAACTATAGAGAGAGAGGTTTAAGCTCAGATGAGGCCTGCGGCATCCAAAGGAGATGAGGGTCATCTGACCCCAGGAGGATGAGGCAGATGGACGAGGAGAAGTCACTAACTCTTCCTCTAAGCCCAATCCAAACCAACTACAGGCAGCCCAGTGCCACCTGCCCCTTCTTCAGCTCAGCTTTCTCTGTCCTCGCAAAATCAAAATAGCACTTACAGATGCCTTGTTGGTAACTGCGGTCTCCTCAAAGACCAAATGGTGCGCTACAGTGCAAGTAGTAAAAATAAAAAACTCTTCCCAAATTCTTCTAAAAATTTTGCTTGAAGCACAACATAGCAAGTGTAAGTGGAGAAGAAAAAGGCAAACTGACAGCACCAGAAAGAGTTCAGAAAGGTGCTAAAAGATATTTGTCTACCCAATACAACAAAAACTGAAACACATCTTAAAATAACTAATATTTGAGAACTCCTTGATTTGATTTATTTCATTTGTTTTCATGGAATATATGTCGTAGTTATCAACCTGAGGTACATGTCAGAATTACTTTTTTTTTTTTTTTAATTCAGTGGACCAGGTTCTACCTGTAGAGTAAACCCAGAGACCTGTATATGGTGGTGTTAGATAGAACAATGGTCCCCTAGAGATGTCCACATGTAAACTCTAGAACCTATAAATGCTACTACCTTTCATGACAAAAGGGACTTCGCAGATGTGATTAAGTTAAAGACCTGGAGATGGGAAGGTAATCCTGGGTTATCAAGGTGGACCCAACATAATTGCAAAGGTCCTTATAAAGGGAGATGTGACGACAGAAGCAGAGGTGGGACTTATTCCACTGCTAACCAGGGGTCATGAGCCAGGGAATGCAGGCAGCATCTAGAAGACAGAATAGGCAAGAAAACAGATTCTCCCCTAAAGCCTCCAGAAGGAACGCAGCCCTGCCAACACCTTGATTTTAGCCCAGTGAGTCTCATTTCAGACTGCAGACTCCAGAACTGGAAGACAATAAATTTGTACTGTTTTGAGCCACCACGTGTGTGGTAATCTGTTAGAGCAGAAATAGGAAACTAACACGCTATACTGTTTAAATGTCCAGGGATGATCCTGATGCACCACTGTACTAGAACTTGCCATGAACTTCAGAGAAGAAAACAAAGAACCACTGAAATTTTAAATGCTTATTCTTTTTGATCCAGCAAATCTACTTCCTAAAATCTATCCTGAAGGTGTTCTTACACAGGTATCAGCCATGTGTACAAAGACGTTCATTGCAGTTGCGGCATAACAACCGAGAAGGGTCCGTCATTATGAGGCTAGTTAAAGTTGTTCTATCCATACAATATAATACTATGTAGATTTTTAAAAAGGGACTAAGGCAGCCCTGTATGTACGGGAAGGGAAAAACTGGAGGACATAGTCAGTAAAAATAGAAAGGTGCAAAACAGTATGCTTCTTGTACTACTACTTGTATAAAAGAACTTTATATACACAGATACATCTATCTGGAAGAATACGATAAAAATGTGTATTTGTGGAAACCAGTGCCTGGGGACCAGGGGTGAAAGTGAGACTTATTTTTTCACTGCATACCCTTCACTGTATTATCTATTTAAAAAGATACATTTGAGCAGCCAAAAAAGTAGAAATAGCGGAGACCCAAGAAAACACACAGGGACCTAATCAAGCATTCAGAAATCCAGCTCCTTTGATTTCCAACTCAACATCTTTAGCCTCTTCTAGAATATTAAGTATAAATTTCAAAAGCATTTATTCTTCAAATACTGTGAACAAATGCCAGCTAAGGCTAAATTTAGTAGTAAGGAATGTAAACACTCTAATTCTGCCTTAATATTCCAAAAGCACATTGAGGTCTCCTACAATATTTTTGTTATTAGCACAATCCTCAAGATGAACATGGGGGAAAGGATCAAACATACTACCTGTGACATTGGACCCTCCTGAATTTATTTAAATTATTCTCTAGAAGCATTCTAAGTGGTCTGTCCTCCCCTACTATAATGTTTAAATGAAAATCTATTCCAGGATGATAGGTCTATTTATGTAAGCATGTATCAGTAATAAAATAAAACATGAATTTAATTACAATATGAATTTGATGAATTTAATTCAATGGTAAATATGGGTAATACTCTGCATTTGGTAAATGTATTAATTCTAGAGACAGGAAAGCAATGAAAATGGAGGCTACGTACGCTGTAACTGAGCAGCTCTAAGTTGCTTCTTCAGCCGCTCGACTTCATTCTTTAAAAACCTGATGTGGCGCATCATGTTTTCTGGAGAATCGATCTCCATGGAGATATCTCTAGGTGATGGTGGAGCAGAGACAGGCTGGTCTAATTTCTCCTGTAGGATTCTTCATTGAAAAGAAAAATTCCAATAATGAAAATCAGTTTGCCTCTAAAAGACAAAAAACCTACTAGCTGGAGGGTTTATTTTAAAAGAAAGCTCCCATTAATTGCCAGAATTATCAGGGTTGCTTAACTCCTCTGCCCATTTTTCAACAACTTCTGGTCACCCTTACCTGCTGTCTCAGATCAGAGGACAGAAGTGAAGGATCTAATCTCCTTTTATTCTTTTAAACAACCACAGGTAATTAAGCATTACTGAAAAATCTCTAACATTTGGTTCTGATTATTATGCCTGGAATACAGTAGGCACTCAGAATTATATGCTGACTAAAATGTTCAACGTGCTGGTTTTAGGGCATGAAGATACTAAAGGAATTTCACTCCCTTAACACTTTTTGTTGAAATTTAAGCTCTTATGCATCTCCTGGGAGGGTGAAGTCACATAAAGAAACTCAACTTGTAAAATTTCCTCCCACAAAACTAATCCCAAGGGCATGGCAAACTGGACTGAGGGCCCTTTGCTTCTGGCCATAGCAAAGGCAAAAAGTTAAAAACAAGACAAAACCAAAATTACTGGGTTAATAATTGGTGGTACCACCTTCTGCACCAATTATCTTTAGGTTGAAGCATCTAAAATGCTGATATTCAATAGTTTTTGACCTAAAAAATGACAATTTCATATTGTTCAATCCAATAATTTGGCATTAACATATGTAAAACTTCCAACTGCACTCCACAAAGGAAGACTGACTAGTAATAACTTGCATAAAAGGGTTGAAGAAATGTTTGCTGTTGCATGACATTTCATATCCACATACACACATTCAACACAAGAAATCCTAACCTTAAACATGGACAGGTACTTCTTTACAGTAGGTCTTAAAACAAATAGTAATATTTCTACATATTAAAATCTCAGCCTTCTCAATGAAATAAATTCTAGATATGTGTAGTAATTAACAGTACCTAGTGTATTCTAAGTACTTTGGAAAACAACTGAGGAAGACAGTTTGGTAAGGTGAAATGTTGAAACTGTAACCATCCTTGAAGACAATGTAAAGGTGAACAATAGCCCCATGACTAATTCCGTCACAGCCTTGTGACCTCAAAGGAAAAGAGATTCTACTAGGACATTAAGACAGCAAAGAATAAAGAGGTGACCAGCACGGGAATAGCTCGAAAGGCATTCAACATTTTTTTCCTTTGGCAAATTAAAATGACGTGTATCACCCAAGGAATTAAAATGTCCCCTTGTTATCCCTCAGGCACGCCCACAGCAGTACTCCAGACACACACACTCCCCCCTGTACTGAACAGCAAGACTATACAAACCGCTTTTCAGCTTCAAGTTTGTCCATCCTTTTCCAGAGACGATTAACTAGTGCTTCTTGTTCCTGTTCCAATGTATTTTCAAGGTCAATCTTTTCCCGTCTCAACTAAAGGAGAGAAGAAAGTTTTACTGAGAGTGGT
>NW_007743020.1:13635-15821 GCF_000696425.1 Galeopterus variegatus
TTCAAGGTCAATCTTTTCCCGTCTCAACTAAAGGAGAGAAGAAAGTTTTACTGAGAGTGGTAGGTCACTTAAACTTTGTTAATTAGACTTTTTGATTGGACCATTAGGACCCCCTTACTTGGAGAAAACTGCAAAGACATGACCAATTTTCTGGCATAAATACATTAAATACATGCAGTTTTTAAACTTGAATCGAGAAAACCAAAACAGGTTCATTTTTGGATGTTAATGCTTAGTTGTCTGGTACATGAATTACATTTATTGTTTCAGCATTTATCCAAGGCACATGGAAAGTCTTCCTTCAAGAAGATTTGGGGGAGTTCTATTTACTAGCCATACCAGAACTTTTCTGGGTTTGTCCCTTAGTCCCGCGTACAGTTCAATGTTAAACAAGAAAGGTCCCAAAAGAACTCTACATACTGGCTGATGGATGTACATAAATATGTACTAAGATATAAAAACATACACGAGAATGATAAACAACAAATTCACAATACTGGTTATCTCTGCAGATATAGGGGAAAAGGGAAATCTGATTTGGGGGAGGGTTGGGGAGGGAACCCCAAACTATATTCTATTTCATAAAACAAAGCAAACACAGAAAATTCATTTAATCAACTGATACGGAGCAATATGCAATAAATACTGAGGACGATGACAGACACTGGATAATAGGGATGACACAGCAATGCAGCGAAGAGTCAGACATTTCTGCCCTCATGGAACTTACATTTTAGGGGGTCAAGATAAAAACTGAAACAAGTGAATTATATACTTGTAAAAGAGTGTCAAAGTGATATGAAGAAGAGGGCTGATGAGAAGGACAGGAAGTGCACTGACAAACAGATTTCACAGCAACGAGTAGGGGGAATATTGTATCATTTTCTGTACCTGTATGTTTGAGATATTTTAAAAGGAAACTTTTTTTAAAGACAGCAAGCCTATGTTGCTGCCCTCATGCTGTCTCTTCAACCTTTTCAATCGCTGAGTCAACAAATTATTTTTGATTGCACAGCTACAGGGATGTCAACAGATTTCACATTTCCTTAGTGAGTCACAGAGGCAAGCTCCACATTGATCAAAAACCCCTGTGTATACAGTAAGGTGGAGCCAACAGAGGGTATAAAATGTAGTCTTTTGAAGCAACCAAAGCATCCAACTTCGAAAAACAACATCTGAAGTGCAGTTTTATTTTTACACCCAAATACAGTTCTCCCTTCTGAAACTGCTCCCATGGTAGCTCAGTCTTAAGAAGCACAAATCTCAACCCCTATAAATCACCAACCCAGTCAAGGTCCTTAAGGAGCCCACAGAGGGCAACAGACTTGTCTGTATTCACACAAGGAGCACAGGACAGACCTGTAAGAGCAAGTGGTTACTTGTTCCACTTCTGAGCTAGTATGAATATCCATAAAACAGGTTGTCTTGAAACCTAAACAATCAAGGAAATGATGTAAGCACAATGAAATGATCGTGCCTAAGTTTGGGGTGGGAAAAAAGGTCAAATATGTGGAGAAAACATTCTCACATGGCAGCACAGATCTCTAGGCTTTCTTTTCTTCCCCTGAAAACCATAAAAACGGCTGTAGAAATGACTGGATATTTGAATAAAATATTTCCTATAGCTTTAGGTATGTGTAAAGCAGCAGCCAATGCATTAGAAGGGACTCCTAGAATTATGCTTCTCTCTTTCAGAAAGGCAGTGGAGTGATGTGGTTATGATCACAGACTTTGAGCCACATGCCTGGGTTCAAATATTGACTCCACAAATGCTAGTTACATGTCTGGAAAACTATTAGACATAATTTCATCACTTATCAAATAAGGGATAAATTAAATGAGTTCACTCATGCAAATCATTGATAACTGATTGCACTTAGAAAGTGCTCAATACCTGTTGGCTATGATAATCACCATCTCTGGATCATCATCTGTTCCAGCCCTCTAGAACTTAAGCTTACATTCTTGTCTGTTTCGTTCATTGGTGTATCTCACTGTCTACCACAACATCCAGCACCTTACAGGCCATGAATAAACATTGGTAAGCTTATATGACAAGAGAATGAACCAAGATCACATAGTAAACTGAAAACAGAGCTTCAAAATATTTTATTTGCATGGCGGAATGTGACACTGAAGACAAAAAAAGAAGGAAGAGGGCAGGAAGTCAAAATAAGTGAGAAGGG
>NW_007743020.1:18981-20015 GCF_000696425.1 Galeopterus variegatus
GTTTCCTTGACAAAAGAAATCATCTCTTTCTTGCCATTACCACATTCATCCCACTTCCTTACAGAAAGATGCTGAATTTACTTAGCCATTCTTTCATCAGCCATGTGTGTTCAACTAAGGAGAACAGCTTTCCTAAGTCATCAAATTCTTGCTCTGGACCTAAAAAAATAGACTTTGTGCATTTCAAAATTACAAGCAGCTAGAAAGTCTTAGTCCAATATCTCTGGATTTTATTGCCTTTACTGCAGCACACCAATGCCCTTCAATTTAATAGGCAAGGGCTTTGTCCCCCACGCGTGACCAGAAAACAGACTGTTGGATCATAATGAGGTGCCTCTCTTTTTTCCATGTGAAATAGATTGAGTTTTTTCCCTCCCATCAGGTAACATCACCTGTGCAAACTGATCCATGTGCCAAGTGTTATCTGGTGGTTCAAAATAAAATCCAACAAGATGGAACACAGTTCCTGTATTTAATTGAAGTGGAATTGAGGAGAGAAATTCCAGGGGGAGGACTTTTCATTTTTTTTATATCCTGCAGACGTACTTATCTGTGTTCCCTGACAGAGCTCAGAGTCTACTTTCAGGGGTCTAGAGTTGAGACCTCTTAGGTGGCTTCATGACAACCCAACAACTCCCGGACTGCAAAACAAATCAAATCAACTAACAAAGAGCCTGCTGAAGCTTCTTTTGTGTATGGGGTACTGATCATTATCTGCCTACTTCCAAGGCACAAACTCCCACTTATTTTTCAGCTATGATCTGAGGTTTCTTCCCCACCTCTCTTGAACAAACAGAAGGCAGGATGCTTGTACCCAAGCCTTTCAAGTGACCAAAACAACCTCAAGGACTTGCTATAATCAAACTCCCACCAAGCAGACTTTAGGGCTTACTATAATTATGTCTGCCTGTGCATGGATGCAGCTTGTCTAAATGTGCAGACATAGGTTATGTTGTCTTATTAAAAAAATAAAAGGTGGGCAGCAGATTATACACACACTATTAAAAAAGAAGGAGAAAGAGAAAAAAAGAGAA
>NW_007743021.1:0-5252 GCF_000696425.1 Galeopterus variegatus
AAAAAAAAAAAAAAGTTCTCTGACCCAGGGGCCGGCACTTCCCTCTTACCAGGATCGGTTTCCCTACCTGTAGAATGGGATTATCTTGCATATCTGATCAAAGGTGGGTGTAAGCCTTAGGGCCTCACCTGTCAGAACAACTGCTCAGTTGGGACCCTGAGACCCAGTGGAGGCTGAACACCTGATGCTCTGAGAACCACCTGGGTCTTCACAGGTTGGTCCCCAGGACAGGGACATAGGTCGGCTTCGCTCCATCCTTTGGGACCATGAAACATTATTTCCTTGAAATTCAACCAGGTTGCAAAAGACTTAAACAGGCATTTCAAGAGTGAGGATAGCATACGACCCATCAACGTGTAACACAGGGCTCGCTTTCATGGCTCATTAGGGAAAAGCAAATTAAAAGCTCAGAGTGATATCTCCATGTCCCACCACAACGGCTGCAAGGAAAGACTGACAATGCCATGTGTTGGTGAGGATGTGGCACAATCCAGACTTTCACACACCGCTGTGTGAGACCATGTAAAGTACCACTCTGAAAAAGAAGTTAGTGGTAATTTTGTGAGTTTGGCAGCTGGCCAGTATGGGGATCCGAACCTGTGACCTTGGTGTTATAAGGATGTGCTCCAACCAACTGAGCTAACTGGCCAGCCCTGGCAGTGTAGTTTTTTTTTTTCCCTCCTTTTTGTCTTTCTTTCGTGACCGGTAACGGGATCGCAACCCTCAGTGTCGCGCCCGCACCGCGATCAACCAGTGAGTGGACCGGTCTCTATATGGGATCTGAACCCTCGGTGGGAGGGCCGCCACGCTCCCAAGTGCCACACTCTACCGAGTGCACCACCGGGCCGGCCCCCTGGCAGTGTAGTTTTAAAAGCAGAATGTATGATTGCCGTGTGCCTCAGCACTTCCATCCTTGGCATATACACAGTAGACACACATACCTATTTCAACAAAAAACAAAAACAAGCATGTTCTTAGCACCAGTCTTCGCAATAATCCCAAAGTAAACACACCCTCGTTTAACTAGACGCCAGTCAACAGCAAAACAGATAAGTTCCCTTCACTACATCCACACAGAACAATCCTTCCCGGAGATGGATCCAGAACTCCTTGGTCTCAGGGCCCCTTTATGCTCTTAAAAATCAATGAAGATACAGACAGCATTTGTTTACATTGTTATCTCTATTGCTTTGACTATTAAAAATTAAAACTGAAGAAGAAACAAAATGATGTATTCATCAATCCACTTAAATAACAAAAATAAACCCATGATCTTTTAACATAAAATAGCATATTTTTTAAGGAAAAATAACCATATTTTCCAAAATGAAATAAGTGAATGAGAACAGGGGCATCTTTAACCCTAGGCCAAATTGAAGACCCTGGGTCCTAGCAGCGACTCCCACGTCGGGTCTGTTGAGATATCGCAAGTCTCGCAGCCTCTGGAAAATTCCACTGTGAACTGGTGAGGGAATGAAGAGGGCAAATACTCTCTTAGCATTACTATGAAAACAGTTTTTTTTTTTTTCCTTTTTGTCTTTTTTCGTGTCCGGCAACGGGATCGCAACCCTCGGTGTTGCTCCCGCACCTCGCTCAGCCAGTGAGCGGCCGGTCTGTATGTGGGATCCGAATCCTTGGCGGGAGCGCCGCCATGCTCCCAAGCAGCGCGCTGTAGCAGTGCGCCACCGGGCCGGCCCTGAAAACAGTTTTGATTGTGTGAGTCTCCTGTGAGGGTCACGGCAATCCCCAGGGTTCCCCGTACCACCGTTTGAGAATAGCTGCTTTTCTGCAATAAAAAGAAACACATAACAAGACACGCAAAACATGGCTGAATCTCACAACCCTTATGCTGAGCAAAAATGCCAGACGTAAGAGAAAGTGTGCAGGGGAAAGAGAGAGAGAGAATATAGCGTGATTCCATTCATACAAAATACAAAAATGGACGCACCAAATCTATGGTGTTAGAAGTCAAGATAATGGTGGCCATTGTTTGGGGGAGAGAAGGGGAGTGTGAGAAGGGCTCCTGGGGGCTGACCGTGTTTGTTTCATGATCTAGGTGCTGGTAATTCAGTGCGTTCACTTTGTAAAGATTCATCCAGATGTACTTTTCTGCACACACGTAGAAGAGAGAGAGAGACATACACACAGACATCTGTACACAAGCACATGTCTGTATAAGTATATATTTGTATATATGAGGGGTCTATAAAAATTTCATGGAAAAATTTACATTATCTTTTTTTTTCCCCTTTTTGTCTTTTTTCGTGACCGGCAACGGATCGCAACCCTCAGTGTCACGCCCGAACCGGACTGGGACCGGCAACGGGATCGCAACCCTCGGTGTCGCTCCCGCACCTCGCTCAGCCAGTGAGTGCCCGGTCTGTATGTGGGATCCGACCCCTCTGCGGGAGCGCCGCCGTGCCCCCAAGCGGCGCACTGTAGCAGTGTGCCACCAGGCCGGCCCCTACATTATCTTTTAATTCTATTTTTCCATCAGCTTTTTGAAGTATCCTCACATACAACTCCCTGGACACCAACGGCAATTGCAGAGCCTGTGGCGCTGGCCCAGGCCCTGGGGACATTCACCCTGTAGTGATTAGACCACAGGGACACACAGGCAACGATAGGAGGGGGCCCTCAAGGGACACAGGGGTTGGGACCAGCCAACCGAGTTTTCCTAGGGCCATCCTGGTTTTAGCACTGAAAGTCGTCAGTCCCAGGCAAACTGGGAGGACTGATCATCCTACTTTGGGAGGGAATATTGACCAAACATGTTGAAATATGTTCCAGTATAACAGCTGGAACCTCTGACCGGTAGGTTTACTGGCCACGCCATCCTCTGCAGAGGTGAGGATTATCAACTCCTGTCCACAGAGGAGGAAAACAGAGATTCAAAGTGCCTCTCACAGAAACACACGACTAATAATAGAAACAATATTTGGCACTAGCCTGTCAAAATCACACCCTCAACTACCCTGCTGCACACAACCCAGAGTCTAAACAAGATTTCCCCAAATCATACACATCCAGGGTCTTCTCCATCTCTTGAAATTTAAAGTAATTGAGGACCCAAAGAGCTTTTGTTGATATCAGTTATATCTATATTGCCACTTCCTGTATTAGAAATTAAAACTGAGGAATTAAATTTTTAAAAATATTTTAAAATTTATTTTAAATTTTGTCTTAAAATTTTTTTAACGTTTCACTTGGATACTCCAAAGCTGTAAGATACCTCACATCAGAAGTAGACCCCAGTACTGTGCATGGATGGCAGGCAGGTCAGACTCTTCCAGAACATTCCTGGGCCGGCCCATGGCTCACTCGGTAGAGTGCGGTGCTGATAACACCAAGGCCACGGGTTCGGATCCTATATAGGGATGGCCGGTTGGCTCACTGGCTGAGCGTGGTGCTGACAACACCAAGCCAAGGGTTGAGATCCCCTTACCGGTCATCTTTTAAAAAAAAAAAAAAAAAAAAAAAAAGAACATTCCTAGCCCAGGAATCCCCAGGTCATCTCTGAGGGCCCTGGTCAGACACCTGCAACCCCCTACACATGCATTCCCTTTACAAGTCTCCAGAAACCCCTGATAGCCCAAAGGGACAGAGAGGGGAGAGCTAGTAGGAAGTCAGTATAAAGGTTCATGATAAACTCTAAAAATCAACAATGCTGTATCCTCCTAAGCCCTATAAACGCTGTTTCCCAGACATCCAGAGCATGCGTCCACTCCCGCTCCCCCCACCCCTTCCCTCTGCCCCGTCTCCCGCGTCCTCCATGCCCCCTGGTGGCCACCCTGGCCCCTGGGTCTCCCCACAGCCGTTTCTCTAACTCTGTCCTGGTCCCATTTAAGCAAATGCTCCAATCCTCTTAGGCCAGGCCAGCCTCAGCAGAGCAGAGAGAATTAGATCAGATTTGGGGGGCAGAAAAAGGGAGGACACGTGACAGGTTACTAGGGGCTAGGGGAGGACAGATTGCCAGGATATAATGACAACTTCTGCATATCAGACAGACCCTGGAAGGGGATGGACATAGAACAACTCACGCCTGAGACTCCGCAAGGGGCAGAGAGAAGGGGAGACCGAAGGACAGAGAAGGGGGACATCGAGGGGCAGAGGGGGGTACCTGGAAGCTGACATGTCTTGCTCCCCATGCCTGGAAAGTGTTTTCCCAGCTTGGTCTCACCACAGTCACCTTGACGTCTAATGCCTCTCTGCCTGCATTCTTCGAACATCTCCCCTCTCTATCAGGACCCTATTTTCTCATCCAGCATTATTCATTCTGGGCGTGTGTGTTTTATGGGACAGATGTTGGCAACTCATCCTTTCTCTCCACCTCTGGTGGGGTCTTGAGGAAGGCAGCACGAGGCGAGCGGAGTGTGAGGATGAGACTTCCTACTGCACAGCAGGAGGCACAGTGGTTAGACCACAGGATCCCAGAGCAGAGGAGCAGGTAGCCCCTCAGCGCGGTTCATTTTTCCCTCAGCATCTGACAAAAGCTCTGGGCCTCTCTCCCAAGGACACAGTTCTACGGACAGCTCCAGGACCTCACAGATTCCTCAAACCACATCCTTTCTAAAACCTTCTGAATAAGGCAGGGGCGAGACACCCAGAGGAACTTCTGGAGGCAGAGAGCTGTTTGCGCAGAAAACCAGAATTACATTCATGCCTTCCCAGTACCTAGCGTCTTGTAGGGAATTTTTGGACTCCCCCCACCCAGATTTGATCAGAGACCCTGTTACACCTTTGCATAGGCCCTACCTTAAAAAGCTATGATGTGAGTTGACTTTTGACATCCTTTGCTGTGATTCTGTGATTCTTTGAATGAGATAAATCCCTTGAATGTATTGAGCACTTAATAAATATAGTCAACTCTCATGATTCATACTGGTTATGTTCTGCAAAGTGACCGAGAATACTGAGTCAGCGAATACCGAGCCATTGCTCCTGGGGGAAATACAGGGCAATATTGTCATCGACTGATCAACGCATAACCTCAGTTTGCATGTGTTTCTATTTAAAGACACCTTGTTATTAAATTGTCGATTCATTCACATTGAACTCACAGCTACTATAACTCACACCTGAATGAAGCGTATCTAACACACATATTTTCTCCATAAGGCACCTTATAATAATTGCAGCTTTTTTGTGCTTAGAAATGCTAAACAGCACTTCAACATTATGCTTGGAGTTCATTTTTTTTTTTAAAAGATGACCGGTAAGGGGATCTTAACCCTTGGCTTGGTGTTGTCAGC
>NW_007743021.1:5972-7154 GCF_000696425.1 Galeopterus variegatus
GGGCCGGCCCTTGGAGTTCATTTTTAAACAGCAAAATAACCAACAAAAAGCCCCCAAATACCGTATAACCCAGCAGTTCTGTTCCTAGGTGTATCTTCAAAAGAATTGAAAGCAGGGACTCCCACATATATTTGTACACAGATATTTGTGTCCAATAGCAGCCTTATTCACAGGAGCCAAAAGGTGGAAACAAACCCAGTGCTCATCAATAAAACATGGCATATACACACAGTGGACTATTATTCAGTCATAAAAAGGAATGAACTGTTGATAAATGCGACAAAATACTTGGACGTTGAAAACATTATGCTTAGTGAAATAAGCCCGTCACAGGAGGACAAATACTACATGATCCCACTTAGAATAAGGTTCTTAGGGCCGGCCCGTGGCTCACTCGGGAGAGTGCGGTGCTGATAACACCAAGCCGTGGGTTCGGATCCCACATAGGGATGGCCGGTTTGCCCACTGGGTGAGCGTGGTGCTGACAACACCAAGCCAAGGGTTAAGATCCCCTTACCGGTCATCTTAAAAAAAAAAAAAAATGAATAAGGTTCTTAGAGCAGTTAAATTCATAGAGACGGGAAACAGAACAGAGTGTACCTGGGCTGGGGGAGGAGGAGGAGAGAGTGAAGTCCAGTTTTGTTGGCGAGAATGGAAAAATTTTAGGTATAGACAGTGGTGACAGTTACACAATACCGTGAATGTATTTAATGTCACTGAATTGTGCACTTACGAATGATTAAAATGCTAACTATTACGTTATGTATATTTTCCCACAGTTTTTAAATAACACAAAACTACAGAACACGTGGCATTAAATATACTTCACAAAGAACACCTGTTGACAGTGCAGGCGCTGAAACACGAAGGCAGAGCGTGGCCGTATTCGACCTCAGCTGGCAACACGCTTGCGGGTGACTCAAATTTTTCGCAGCTCCGTGCACGTCTGAGAACAAAAGCGCCCTGAGTATTGAATTGGTGGTTACAAAGATATTTTAGCGTGCAGGGAAATTTGCAAATACAAAATCTGGAAATCATGAGAATCAACAGTGTCTCAAGAATAAATGCGAAGTGGGCTGGCTGTTTAGCTCACTCGGGAGAGTGTGGTGCTGATAACACCAAGGTCAAGGGTTCAGATTCTGACACCAGCCAGCCACCAAAAAAAAAAAAAAAAAAAAAAAA
>NW_007743021.1:7974-9363 GCF_000696425.1 Galeopterus variegatus
AGGGCATCGACACGCCCCAGTGCTGCATCCAAAGCCAGAAATCGTCCTTATTTTCCTGCTCGTAAATTAAAAAAAAATTTTTTTTAAATTAAGCAGTAGGAAATAGAGAGAGTAAACATTCCCCATAAACCCTGGGTAATTAATTTTTGCTGTTTTTTAAAAAATTTAAATATATTATGTATGTATGTATATTTTTTGTATGTACTTATTAAATGTATTCATTCTTCAAAATAAACAATGTGGGGCCGGCCCGTGGCTCACTCGGTAGAGTGCGGTGCTGATAACACCAAGGCCACGGGTTCGGATCCCATATAGGGATGGCCGGTTCGCTCACTGGCTGAGCGTGGTGCTGACAACACCAAGTCAAGGGTTGAGATCCCCTTACCGGTCATCTTTATAAAATAAATAAATAAATAAAAAAATAAATAAATAAACAATGTGCCTGAGACAGCACTTGATGTGAAAAACTGTAGACCATCATTTAACACATCATTAGGACAGAAAATAGTCTCACAAAGTCTCTGTGTTCAGGACACACATATTTCAACAAAAGGAAGACAGACATCCACCAGGCAAACAAAGCAAAAAATTATCTGTTGTTGCTAATAGTTCTACCTCGTATTCGTCTTTTAACTGTTAATTAGCATTCCACAGTCTGAGCTTGCCTCAGAGTATTTAACCCTCCGCTTATTCATGGACGTGAATGCATCCAGTGAACTGTTAGTAGACATTTCACGCAAACGCTGCACTGAATGTCCGCACATATACTTGTGCTCGTTCACAGGGAAGGCAAGGATTCTCTCATGATAAATCTCTTGCAATAAAACCATTCAGCCAAAGGGTACAATACACATTTTATCCTTTAACAGATGTCACCAAGTCAATCTCCAAAATCTTCAAAAATCTTTTACCCACCTACAGTCTGTCAACGGCAAGAGAGAGCCACGTGCCCCAGGTCTAGGCCTGATCCATCTCTTCACCTGGGTCAGTCCAATGGGCAATATAACGACCTTTGCATTGATTTAGATTTTTTATTGATACATAATCCATATAACATAAAATTCACCCATTTAAAGTATACAATTAAGTAGTTTTTGGAATTTTGCTGAGTTGTGCTTCCTTCACCACAATCAATTTTAGGACATTTTTATCATCCCCAGGAGAAGTCCTGTCCCTATGACCGGTCAGTCCCTATTTTCTCCTCCCCCAGCCCCTGACAATCACTAGTCTACTGTATGTCTCTATGGATTTGTCTGTCCTGGAGAATGGGGAGAGAACATTGTGGTTTCAGCTCTGAGGCCACAGGGAACCTCAGTTCCCAGGCCCGTACTTTTTTTTTTTTTTTAAGATGACCGGTAAGGGGATCTTAACCCTTGACTTGGTGTTGTC
>NW_007743021.1:9382-10373 GCF_000696425.1 Galeopterus variegatus
GCCAGCCACCAAAAAAAAAAAAAAAAAAGAACAATGTAAAGAGGTGAAGGCAAACACCCATGTCTAAAGACACAGAGAGGAACCCCAATGACAGAAAAACCATCAGGCCAGAAAGTTCTAGAAGGCAGAGACCAACTCCACTCCTCCATCCCCCCCATCTTCCCAACATTGTCTTCAAAGCCCAAACTTACTTTTTGCCCACATTACCCCCAAGCCCCCTCCCGCTACACCAAAAGATACCCTCACATTGCAGAGAGGGTGGGGAGGGGTCTGTGGGCATCTTGGAGGCAGAGGGCAGAGATGGGCCAACCACACCAGGAGGCGCAGGATCAGAGCTTGCAAGGGAGAGGGTGACAGACGAGATTAAGGGATTGATGGACAGGGAGAGAGCCACTGTTTCTGTTCTGACTGAGTAAAAAATGAATGGATTAATCCCTTCCTCTCAGCACTTATTTGCAAGGACTTCGCTCCCACCCAAGGGGATTCCTGGCCACAGACAACCTCCCTCCATCCATCTGTATCTTGGAATTTGGCCGCCTTCTGGGAAGCCCAAGAATTCCTCTGGGAAGCCTCAGGAATTCCCGATCCCCCAGCTACACCAGAGCTGACTCTGACTCTCTGGATTTCCAACCAACCCTGAAAGGAGACAAGTCAGCAGAATAAACGGCAAAGGGTCCTCCTGGAGGGCATCGACACGCCCCAGTGCTGCATCCAAAGCCAGAAATCGTCCTTATTTTCCTGCTCATAAATTAAAAAAAATTTTTTTTAGTTAAGCAGTAGGAAATCAAGAGAATAAACATTCCCCATAAACCCTGGGTAATTAATTTTTGCTGTTTTTTAAAAAATTTAAATATATTGTGTATGTATGTATATTTTTTGTATGTACTTATTAAATGTATTCATTCTTCAAAATAAACAATGTGGGGCCGGCCAGTGGCTCACTCGGGAGAGTGCAGTGCTGATAACACCAAGGCCACGGGTTCGGATCCCA
>NW_007743021.1:11620-12999 GCF_000696425.1 Galeopterus variegatus
CTTAACCCTTGACTTGGTGTTGTCAGCACCACGCTCACCCAGTGAGCCACGGGCTGGCCCTCCAGACCTGTACTTTCCTCACCCTCTGCCAAACAGCCCAGCCTGCCCTGGGGGGATCCCCCACCCCCACCCCAGGGCTGCAGCTCAGTAGCTTCCCTACCTTTCTCCACAGCCCAGCCAGCTGCTCTTAGGACTGGAGATCTAAGAGCGAGTTAAAAGCCCCAGGGCCTGGATTTAAATCCCCAAGCTCCCACCCCAGCTGTGTGGCCTTGGAAGAATTGCTTAACCTCTCTGAGTCTCAAGTGCCTCATCTGCAAAATGAAAAGAATAACAGCACAACAAAAATCAAGGATTTCAAGGATATGTCTGTAAAGCTCCAAGCAGTACCTGGCCCACAATAAGTACCCAAGTAAGAGCAATTCCCTAAAAGGCCTTCGGAGCAGCCCACACACTGAAGAAGCCAGCTGAGTAGGGGACACACCCTGGGGCTTCCAGAAGACAGAATTGGAAGCTACGGAAGACTTCAAGTTTCTTGTTCAAGCTTACATTTTAAGTAAGGAAACTGAGGCCCAGGCACACAGAGACAGTAGATGTTCCTGTTAAGGGGCCTACTTGGGCCTTGAAACCCCTCCCATTACTGGCCGGGGGACAAGCAGCCACAGCTAAGTAAGCCCTACTGGCAGGCCAGGGTGGACTTGGTTCTGGGCCCTTTCCCAGAATGCTCCCAGGCACTCCTGAACTTTCCTATATTTAAAGTTGTATTTTTATAAAATATTATCAGTGAGCTTATCCGTCTAGTTATTCACTTATTGGCCACAGTACAAAATCTTTGAGGGCAGAGACATTGCTTTCATGGTCACCACTGTGGGATAGTTGATGGATGTTGTACTTTCCACTGTAGCACACTAAGCAGTTTAACATGATGCACTAGGGCTGGCCAGTTAGCTCACCTTTGGAGAGCGTGGTGCTGACAACACCAAGGTCAAGGGTTCAGATCCCCGTACCAGTCGGCTGCCAAAGCAAATAAAATAATGAGCCAGACTTGTGATAACAATGCCCATATGTTTTATTTAATTTTGAATTTGAGTCATCTCAGCTACCTGGATTGTAAGCCTTGTCAGTCTCCCCTGACCCCTGTGCCCACAAGGGCCCTGCCACGAGGAGATGAGGTTAGTCAGGTGTCTAACAGACTCAATGATCTCTGAGGGACTGGACTCATCTGAACTAAGCTCGTGAATCCCAGATATAAGCCAGAAGCCAGTTCATCCACTCGCAAGGAGAAATCAGCGGCCCCGCACCTGAACACCCACCAGACCTTTGTCCCACAGGCAAAGCCAGTACAGAAACCAAACCTGCACTGAGCCCTCCCTGTGCTCAGG
>NW_007743021.1:14595-14982 GCF_000696425.1 Galeopterus variegatus
TGGTGAGAAAAAGTTTGCAACAGAAGACAATAAGGAGAAGCACTCTGAACAATGGTTGTTTCTTTTGCTTTTTCCTTCCTAGGATTGTTGCTGTTTTCCTGTCCTGTTTAAGAAATTCTTCACAATCCCAAGACTGTGAATATATCTTGGCTTAGCCTATAAAAGCTTTACTTTTACTCTTCACTTATAGGTGTTAAGTACAGATGGTTGTCTACGGCGTGAGGTAGGGGATCAATTTTAGTTTTTCTTACTTATGAGTATCCAAATGTCCTCTGTCAATGGAAAATATTGTCCTTTCTCTTCTGCTTTCCCATGCCACCTCTGTCATATATAAAAGGCTCACTAATGTATGGTGTGTTCCTGAACTATGTGTTCTCTGTTGGTGGA
>NW_007743021.1:15576-16560 GCF_000696425.1 Galeopterus variegatus
ATTTACATGAATGTAAAGTTGTTTTCCAGCCAGCCTGGAGCTGCAGACTTGCATGTACTATCCAGACCCTGGGAAACAATAGAAGACATTTAAAAAGCTATGGTGATTCCACCCTCCAGCAGGACCATGAGATGACAGCAAGGACAGGAGCAGAAACCAGATGGAGTTTTGGCGAGACTGTGTCTGAGACCTTGCAGGAAGCCCTCGCCCCTCACTGCTCGTGTCTCCCTTTCTCCTGCTTTTTATTTCCCAGGTTCCATTCCCTTGGCCTCCTCTTAAAAAAAAACCCTCAGTAAGTCTGAGTCTTTGAGACGGCTTGAGCCTGGCCGTTGTCCTTCAACTTCACTGGAGAGATGGGGGAGCCTAACACCTCTCCTCAGGTCACGATTCCTAAATAAAAACTGAGTTCTATTTTCACCAACATTTGACCTTTGAGTCATTTGTTTTTGAAAGGGAGTGGGCGGCTGGACCTCTATGCCAGGTGTCAAATTTTGGGGAGCCTCAGCCAGGAGCTGAGTATGCCTGGCCACAAATCTATTTTGTTTCCAGGAACCTTGCTCAATTCTTTTTAATTCTGATAACTTACTTGGACATTATAGTTTGGAAATGAAGTTCATGGTCATCTTGTGAACACTGCTTCCTGCAAAGCCAGCCAGTGTAGCCCTCCTTTGGTATTCCACACCCCTCCCCACCATGGTAAGGGCATCCCTTATCCCTCTCTGTCCTCTCCTCTCCCACTTCCTCTGCCACCCCCTTGTGACTATCTTGGTCCCTGGGTCTCCCCACAGCCAGTTCTCTGACCCTGTCCTGGTCCCATTTAGGAAATGCTCTAATCCTCTTAGTCCAGGCCAGTCTCAGCAGAGCATAGAGAGAATTAGATCAAATGTAGGGGGAAGGGAGGACACGTGTCAGACTGCGAGAGAGGGAGGACAGACTGCAGGGATATAGTGAAAGACCCTCCTTACCTAACAGGCCCTGCTAGGG
>NW_007743021.1:17604-18305 GCF_000696425.1 Galeopterus variegatus
AAAAAAAAAAAAAAAAAAAAAAAAAAAGACATCAAATGGTTGCACCATCAATCTGATTGCTGTGGTCACCATTATTGATCTCTGGGATCCATGGTGACCCATCTGGGGTGGTTTCCATAGTGATCTTTCTAGATCCATTGGTATCCATGGCACCAGTGGTAAAGACATGAATCTCCTATGTGTTTTACTCCTTTAAAAAAAAAATTTAAAAAAAAAGTTTTTTCCTATGCTTTTTATTCTGGAGAAGGTGAAGCCTTTAGACTCAGCCACAGAGCAGGTAGGAAAAGAACTCAGGGCATATATGAAAAGAGTTCATTCAGTGTTTGTATCTTCAACAAATGGGTCAAGTTCAAGCTTAATTCTGTTTTGGGTGCTCTGGGGTGGAGGTGGAGGTGGTGTGGGTAGAAATGGAGAGAGGAGAGAAAGGGATTAGATGGAAACCCAGAGAGACTGCGAGTGAGTCCATAGGTGAAGGGAAAACCCGTATTGAGACATTCAGGGAACAGTGAGAGAGACAGCCAGACCCAGACACACAGGGCATCCCACTGTCCAGGTGGAGCAAAGTGTGGAAAAGGTGATATAAAGAGTGCAGCCATTGTCCCTGGGTCCCTGGGTTTACAGGGGTGGGTTAGTTTCTTTTCTTTTTTTTTTTTTTTTTTTTTTTTGGTGGCTGGCTGGGGGGGGGAACTGAAGGGAGTTTC
>NW_007743021.1:19245-20014 GCF_000696425.1 Galeopterus variegatus
TTTTTTTTTTTTTTTTTTTTTTTTTTTTTTTTTTTTTGGTGGCTGGCTGGTGGGGGGAACTGAAGGTAGTTTCTTTCTTTTTTTTAATTCCCTATGTAAGGTGACCAGTAAGGGGATCTTAACCCTTGACTTGGTGCCGTCAGCACCACGCTCTCCCGAGTGAGCCACGGGCCGGCGCAGCAGTTTCTATTTTTAGTCCATGGAGCTCTATTTCTTGGATGAAAAGACTAGAATCAGAGAAAATGGGAGTGGTAACCCATTTTCTAGCAGGGACAAACTGAGTCTGAATGATGCAGAGGATAAAGCACTGTTTGAATCACGAAGAATCATCACCCGAGACCCAGGTGTGCTGGCTCCTCAGCCGGGTTGGAGCAAAGGTGGGGCATGTGGCACCTCACCTGGGCCTGCAGGATGTTTACCCCACAGATGCCTCTTCGCATAACTCTCTGCTTTATCCTAGATCCTTGGATCTAGTTTCTGATTCAGTACATCTGGGTGTTGCCTGAGATTTTGCATTTTAAACAAGTTCGCAGGTGATACTGACGCTGCTGGGTGGGGACCACAATCTGAGAATCTCTGCTGTAAACTGAGGTTCTCAAACTTGTTACCTGTTAGAGCTCCCTGGGGAGTTTTAGCATTTCCATACACCAGGACAACTAAGCAGTATCTGGAGAGGGACGAGGGTGGACTAGGATCTGGGCGAGAGTATGTTTTTTTTTTTTTTTTTTAAAAGATGACCGGTAAGGGGATCTTAACCCTTGATTTGGTG
>NW_007743022.1:0-1411 GCF_000696425.1 Galeopterus variegatus
AAGTTTCCCACAGCATCTCACCATTAAAAACAAACAATCCTAAAAACAAACAAACAAACAAACAATAAGGGAGAAATTGTGAGAAGAGATTACATAAACTGAAAAAACATAAGGTAAAGAAGATAAACTGATAATGAAAATAGTGATAAGAATGAGATATGAGGAAGTAAAGCACAAGTGACTGCTCTAGTATGGCATCCACTAAATCAGTTATTTTTGTTGAAGTCAAGGTAAAAAGGATGCCTGATAAAAAGGAAAAGAAAAAACTAAAGAAAATCATAAAACAAAAGGAAAATAAGCATATATGTAAAATACACAAATGAAATGACAAAGAAACTGAAACAAAAGATACCCAGCACACTTTAATTTAGTGTGCTAGTGTCATACTTAGGTGGCAGACATCCCCCACTCTGGCTACATGGTAGAGAAGTCCAGCATATGTATCACTCTGGACCCTGATTATCTCCCACACAGAACTTACTTTGCAAAGCATGTATTTTAATCCATGTCTTAGTGGAACAAATTTCTCTCCCTCTTCTCTTTAAATTTAAGATATTTGTTTAAGAAAGGGTCAAAGGGTTTCTAAATATGAGAAGTGAAGGTGGTGGGTAAAGAAGCCAAAATGGAACAAGTCGGTGTTAGTTCTTCACACAACTGTTAGCAAAAGACCCAAAGAGTGGTAATAGTTAGTCACCTTGTCCAAAGGGCCAAGAGCTATGCTTGGTTTAGCTTGACATCTTTTATGAATATTGCCTAATTTTGGCATCATTTATGGGTTTCATTTCTCTTTGGTCACTGTAGGGCACTTTCATAATGATCTCTACTTGAGTTCTGATGTTATCTCTCTGGCTGGCATAAAGAAAGGAGGACGTTTATTCCAACTGTTAATTATAAGAATTAGTCACAAAGAAATCAGAGAGTCGGGCTTTAAGAAAAGCTGGTATCTAATGTCTCACTTTATGCCTCACTTTTTCTGTGCCTTTTAAATTTAGTTTTCATAGGACTCAATGTTTGAAAATGGATGATAAGTGAAAAGGAGAGTAGTAGTCATATAGCAGCCTTTAAGGCAGCTTAAAAAAGAAAAAAAAAAAACTACTAGCCTTAATAGAGATAAGTACTATGTCTCTTAATTATAAATTACTGTGTACCATCCTACCAATAGTTACCTTCTTGTCAAATACTTTAGATTCTTGGGTAGATAGTCTTAATTTCTTTTTGTGATAATTATAAAATTGTCAATTTAAATTTGATTGAATTGAAAACTGAATTGCATTAAGCCAACTGCTGGGGTATCATGGGATTTTTTTAAAAATTTTAATATGACTCCAGTCTGTCCGTCTGTTTGTCTAACTACCTACCCAAGCACCATAAGGAGCTCTGGAGCCAGATGACCCAAATTCAAGTCTCAGTT
>NW_007743022.1:1690-20000 GCF_000696425.1 Galeopterus variegatus
TTGTGATAATTATAAAATTGTCAATTTAAATTTGATTGAATTGAAAACTGAATTGCATTAAACCAACTGCTGGGGTATCATGGGATTTTTTTAAAAATTTTAATATGACTCCAGTCTGTCCGTCTGTCTGTCTACCTACCTACCCAAGCACCATAAGGAGCTCTGGAGCCAGATGACCCAAATTCAAGTCTCAGTTCTGCCACTAAAATCCACATAAATTTACCCAAGTTTAATTGTCCTCTTTGTGCCTCAGTTTCCTCAAATGTAAAATAAGGGAGAAGAATAGTACCTACTTCATAAGGTTATTGTGAGCATTAATCAGGACAGCTTTTTAAAATGCTGCTGTTCAAACTGCACCCAGTCCAATTAAATTAAAATCTCTGATGGTGAAACCCAGCATCAGAAAGTTCCACTATCATGCCCAGAGACTCATTTCTAAGAAACAAGAGTGAACTGAAAATGTGATTTGATAAAATATGAAGTCTGCTTGTCAAGGGAGAGAGTCATTCTCACACCTAGACGACAGTAAACTTGACAGCCTTATTTAAAAAAAAAAAAAATGAAAACAAATTCATCAGAGGCTTATGTTCAAACCAATCTTCCTCCTTACTTGGTAGTAAATATGCCACCTACTCCCTAAAAATCTTGTGCGTGATGAAGAGGGTTAAAGAAAAATGGAAAAAGGGCAGGCAGAAGAATGCTGAGGGTGGCCCACATGACAATCACTTTGCTATTACAGCTGCTTGATTGTGCCCCTTTACCTTATATGCGCAAGACACCCCCTCAAGAAAATACTCTGTAGTATCAATGAATTTCGATGCCATAGTACTCAGACTCTACATTTAACTTAATTAAAGCAGATTAGAAGAACAGGACTACCTACTACAGAATACGTAGTTGCTCTTATTCTGTGTCCAAGGAGGTTCTAGCTATGTCTCTGGGTTTAAGCACAAGATACCCACAAGTTCAAGTCTCTTGATTGAGGTAGACAGATAACTATTTTTTCCTCCTCCTCAACACATGCTCATTTTCTTCCTCAGAGCCAGCATTAATTTGGTTAGAGCAGAATGGGCAGAACTAATTAGAACATCCTTGGAAATGAGATATACTAGGAGAAGCAGAGGAGGAACGACCTCAACTCACATTCTCACTCTGTCCTCATATAGCCCACCACTACCTACAGCCTCTCTTTAACCTCCCTTCTCATACCCACCCAAGAAAAGCCTGGAGTTTTCATTGACTGTGTTTACATCACTGCCATTAGAGTTAGAGGCATTATGACTGAATAGTGGGTGCACAGAATTGGAAGGAGAGGGGGATTATCAAAAAACCAGGTTGTGTAAGATAACATAATGAAATCTTCATATGCCCCAACAATAGCCCACTCCCCACTATATGGTGTCAATTAAAGATTTTTTTTCTATAAATGATTTTATTTAATAGTGCTGAAGCCAAGGACTTACACATCATTAAACTTACTAAACACCTGAAGACTGAGATACAATTCAGACTTTTATCTAGACTTCATTGTGCTTGTCTGTTCCTCTTGTGACCAGTCACTTGGACTTAGTTTTAGCATAATCAGGAATCTTGAAAGGCTTTGCAATGCAAAGTGAGCAGCATATTGGGTTTTCAGGTGGGGTTAACTGACCTGAGAGCAGCTTGTTTCCACCCTGTGCATCCCATAGGAAAAGTCATCTGTAAATGTGATTGCCTCAGAACTGATCACATCATGGAATGAAGGCCAACCTGGGGCAGAGCAGGCACAGGAAGCAGAACAGAGGAGAGATACATAGCCTTGAGTTAGAATGCAATTTTAAAGAAATACTAAGCAAATAATGTAAATCCTTACTATATGCATAACTTTTCAACCTGAAAAACAAAATGGTCAAAAGCTGAAGGATAATATATTTTGCAAAAGTACAATTTTTTAAAAGAATAACCCTTTCCTCACATCCACATTATAGTTGCATTAGGGTTTTGTGTTTCATGAGACATTCTTAGACCATCCAGTAGTTTTCTAGGGCATCCCCGAACTTAGAAAGCTCTCTCTCTCACCACTTTTTCTCTTATCTTCAGAGTCACTGGGCATGGCCCTGAAGCACTTTAAATCTTCCATTACAATGTTTTCCAAAACACAATCAATTAGTCTGGTTGTTAACTTTTCAACATTTCCATGCCTCTTTAGAAAGCATGCTTTTTCAGAACTTAGTTTAAATGATTAAAATAAAAATATGAATCTCCTGTTGTCTCCATCTTAATCTAATTTCCTGGGATGGAGGTATCTGGAAATCATAGCTTCTATCTATTTTATGGGCAAGAGGTTTGTTCACTTCATAGGAGAAATTTATACAGTAGCATTCCTCAGGCATCTCTAGATAGCACCTTCTCTCAAAGAGTATCTCATTCCGGCTTTCAATTTATTCTAATGATTTTTAAAATATATGCACATTTTAAGACACTCAATGGTAACCTTCTAGACTATATGATTGTACAAATGTTTTGAGTGTACAGTCAAGTTTTATATTTAATACTTATGGGCATGTTTCTACATTTCCTGAAAATATGTCTAGAGTTTCTAAACTGAAGCCTGCATCCCCCAAATGATGAAAGAGATGTGATGTTGCTGAATTGCTAGTTCGATTTTTATTCTTTTTCACAAGCCAAATTTATTCCTGCAGAAAGGAGGAAGCCCTTTCAAAACACTGTGCTTTGTATTAATACACCTATTGAAAGAAAACAGAATGCAAGCTTCAACAATATGATTTCCAGTTTCAAACAAAACAAATTACTGCAGGCCGAGTTTTTATAAGAAAGTTCCCCAAGCTCCTCCATCCCCCAAGTAAGAGTATAGCTTTCATAGCCAGTGCTAGATTTAACACCAGGAGTTTAAACACTTTCCAATTCTTTGATTTAAGCTAAAGATTGCTGCAAATCATCAGGAAAACCTTAACCTTCTAGACTATAACATTTCACAAAAATTAATTATGCTGAGACACACACTAGCATTCTTAAAAAAACTCATTCCTCCATATTTTCTAAATTCTAAAGATAACTTAAATATATTCTAGGCTGTAGTATTTGGTTTACAATGATTACTTGACACATTTAGCTGTTCTTCTTTGTTAAATGATAGAAATGTCAACTGCTAGTAAAGACAGGTTTAATGGAGATATTTGAGGGCATTGAAAAATAAAGTCATTTATCCATGAAAAGAGAAAACATTCTGTATTTTCTTTTTAACCTTCCATGGCATAACTCATTTGACTGCAGTTTAAGGCAACTAATATTATGAGAGGACATACTTGGTTCAGTAGTAAACAGGTAAAGAGATTTAGGAGGATTTTTGTGGTTCTTTTAAAATTTACCATAAAGCTACCTTCCTTCCAACACACACACATTTTCCTATTTCTAGTTCAAAATAGGTATGGAGAAATATATATGTGTGTGTATATATTTTTTTCTATGCTACCTCTGCATCTTATATGTATTTATCTTGCTCTGTTTATCACACTGGATTTGTTATTTATTTGTTTTCATGCTTTTCTCCCTGACTAGGTGGTAAGCATCTTGAAGCCACAGTCTAAAATCACTGAGTACTCATTCTCACTGCCTATGGTGTCCAGCACAAAGACACAGTTCAAATGTGTTTATTAAGCTGGTTTACAGTTAGTCTTAAATAAGCAAGTGGGATGAATAATTACAACTCATCAGAGTCCTACAAGAAAGAGAAAAAATATAATCATACTCCTTTTTTTATATACTAGACAAGAAATATCAATGTTAATTTCTGACTGTAGTATCCAACTTGGCTCAATCACTGTAATTCTGTAATTAAGCCTATGCAGGTGGAAAAGTAGCCTTATTACATATTTAGCATGGTAGAAACATGAAGATCATCTAGATCACTTATTTATAGGGTTTTGGGGGGAAAAAGCAGAAGGATATGTTACCTGCCAAGGTTACACAGGCAATAAGTAGCAGAGTCAAACCTAGAATCTGGGTATTTTGATATTAGGACTCTCTTATGTTCCACTTTCTTCCTCAATAAGAGTGGAGGCCTTTCATTTGAACACTCTAGCAGGAAGGAGGTTGCAGGTTTTAGGAAATACGTTGACTGTCCTATCTGGATTAGTTAAGAGTTGCACTGTTGCATTTAGGGGCCAGAAGCAGACAATGAATGTATCCTGAACAATAATGATTTTCTTACCTTCTAATGACTACTGTGGGTTGACTGAATTGTGTCCTCCAAAGTCCATATATTAGAAGCTTCATTCCCACTGTAACTGTTGAGGGTGGGAAATTCTATTATGGTAATTGAAAGGTGGGGCCTTGAAGAGGTGATTAGATTGGGAACCATGCAATAGAGAATGGATTAAAAATGGTGGTTATGGGCATGGTTCAGAGGGCTTTAAAAGGAGAGTGAATGAGGAGGTTAGTCTCTCTGTGCTCCACCATTTTCACAATGTGATACTCTGCCATCACTGTCACCACCACCAAGCCTCTCATAAGATGTGTTCCCTGGACTTTGGACCTCCCAGCCTCAGAAATTGTGAGCAATAAATTTTGTTTTCATTATAAATCACCCAGTTTCAAGTATTTTGTTTTAAGCAACAGAAACGGGCTAATACAAAGACCAAACTGTTCAAAAGGAATGTCCAAGAGTAATAATGTAAATGATGTAATCTACTTTGAGACATATATAATTTTTTAAGTTCATTTATCTAAAACAACCAAAAGACTTAGAAACTTAACCTTAGGTAGTAACATTGAGAAAACTGTCAATTATATTTGAAGTTTCTTAATTCTAATTCTTTCCTAAGAATTGTGAATCATCGCCTGCTAAAGATTTGGCAGGGAGTGGAAGGCTGCTTTCAAATGAGCTGTTAAATCATACAACTATACATTTCTACCAGAATTAAATATTTACAGAATTTCCAAAAGACTATATTCAAGAATAGAGCAGGATGAGGTGAGGTAAAATGGGGTGGAGGTTCTCAAAAGATTTCAATGTTTCTGGGAAACTGTTGACACTTTCATAGTTTGTTGTTTGCCATGACATTACGTAAACATTGGAAGAGACAACTAAAAAAATTAAAAATCAATAAAGACATTTCAAAACTCCCCAAAACTTAAAGTGTTCCTTTGCACTGCAGAAGAGATTCAGTTTTCAAAATTAGATATGTTACCCTATCTTGATTAGTGGAGAGAAACCATGTTGAAGACTATAATCCCGTGTGACAAAACAAATTTCAAAAGAGAATCATGGCTAACTTCACCCATAAGGTTAACATAGGAGAATGCTGAATTTCTTTGTTGGTCTCTCAGAAAAACTGAACTCTTTAGACAGAAAGTCCATCAGAAAAGGTAATGAATCCTTAATGACAATCAAACTAAGAAGGACCTTCACCCCAGAAATAAATTGTCTTGGTAGAGAAGCTACAGTGATGACAGTGCTTTGAAAACAGAATTCCCTCATCATGTGAAAGTATTTAAAGGAGGAACTATTCACTGCTGTAGAAAACCTCAAAAGAAATTCTGCCCCCCACTCCTAATAATAAGGAAAATGCTTCAAAGGGTGATAGGCAAAGACTGAAGCAATCTGCGTCTTGTTGGGAAAATTATCTTAAGCAAAAGGGTAGGGGAAGGGGAATGTGTTTATGTCAGTTTTGACATTAAAGAAAGATCATCCATCCTCCTTTCTCTAGGATTTTCCTTTTGGTCTTCTCATCGAACAAAACATTATTTGTTTTGGATGCATTCCATGCACTTTTTAAAAGAAAAGTCATGTGAAACCTGTATAAACAGAGTTGGCTTACCTCACCCCCAATACATTCCTTTGTTTTTGTTTGATGAGGTTGGATTTAGGCCTATCATCATTCCATTTCAAATAATATGAATTTTGCTTTTTAGGTATTAGCCTATTATTATCAAGAATACCTTATTTTTAGTGAATAGGTTAGCCCCTCAAAGAATTCTTGACTCCAGATAGCAAATAAATACAGGTATTACAACTAAAGCAGACAAGCTGAAATATAGCAGTTCTCGATTTTATTCAACCATCAGCTCACATTAATATGCAGATATAACTTAATACTTCTCATATAATGTGAAGTAAATCCAGAATATGCTCATTTACATTTCGAATATATGAGCAAATGTCCAGATTATTACTACTAGCTCCTTGGTGCTTGCTACCATCTACACTAGAAATGGATTTTTTTAGATTACAGTAAAAAGAATTACTTCCCCCCAACCCATAATGTAGCTTAATAAAGCTACCTCTACTTGCACTCATAAATGAATAGTCACACAGCTTTCCACAAGTAGTATTCTGTTGACAAATTTTAAATGTTTTACTCCAACTGCCTCCTGAGAAAAACTTTCTCAGTTCTTTATCCCAACCTCTGCCTCTCTTTTCAAAAATCTTTGAAACAAATTGTTAAAATTAGCACCAGATTACAAACAAGTTGAAGCCAATTCCATCTGTATCATGTCTAGAAAGTTTGGTCCTCATTCCTCTACTGTTTTTTTTAACAAGCATTGCTATATAGCTCCCATTTCCCCTAATCCTCCCCTGACCCCCAAATACAAATTAGAAACCTTGGTAATTTAACTACGTGACTCATCAGAAGAACATAGCATAAACTACCCATGAACAAGAATTTATTGAATTAAAAGGTAATTACAAATACTTCGTTATCTTCAAATGTAAAATAAGTTTGAGCATAATTAATCCCAATTGGGCTTGGGTGATAGTTTAATAATGATGATATACGAGTATATTCGACCGCAGTTTTGGTGGGACACGCTCGAGATGCAGATCCATATTTTTGTGTGTATACTAGTTCTCATACCTCTATAATTCTAATGCCATATTTCAAAATTTGTTCCTTTTGGTTTTCTAGCCAGAATCTGTTAACCTCACTGACCACAATTTACCTCAAGACAAATAATAAAACTCTTTACGAAGACCTCCTGCTAACAAGAATTGTTTGAAGCTAAGAGCCCCAATTCTTGCCAAATCATTCACTTGAATTCAAACTTCAAGTATAACTTTTATCTCATTTTAAAAATAATTTTCTATTCCCTCTCAAAAACCCATTTGGTTGCCATATAGTCTTCCAAAAGTTTTAGTAATCAATCAAATATATGCATGTAGTAGAAAATCAAACAGTATAAGATGCCTCATAATGAAATACTCCCTTTCAATCTGCTCCCCACCCCAGCCAACCACAATTAATAGATTTTCTGTTTAATTGTAAAACTATATATTTATGCTATCTCTTGATTCCTTCATTTTGAACCAGTGCTGTCCAATACAGTAATTACCAGCCAGTCACAATTTAAATTTAAATTAACTAAAACTAAATAAAATCACAGTTCCTCAGTCACACTAGCCATATTTAAAGTTTTCAACAATCACATGTAGCCTACCACACTGGTTAACACAGATGTATATACAGAACAAGTCCACCATGACTTCCACAGATACAGAACATTTACATCATTGGACAATGCTGTTTTAAACATTATGAACTGATTTCTTCTTATGAAATAGGAAGATTTAGTATTCAGGCCTACACTAATATCTCCTCCTTCCCCTTTCCAATTTATGATCATTATAGTATTTTTAACTCTTTTAAAACCTCATTTGGTAATGTGTGCCTCTTGTTCTAGAATGTAAGTTCAATAAAAGCAGGAAGTTTTTGTTCACCACGGTATTGCCAACCAACTAAAATAGTGCCTGCTACATAAAAGGTGTTCCAGAGAACTATCTGATGAATTAACAAATGAATGCGTGAACATCCTTTAACTTAATGTCATTTGACTCCCCACTCTGTAAGGCGGCTTTAGCACCCTCCTCTTACCTGTACCTATCCTTTCCCCCTATTCCAATGACCAACCAGAATTGTCTTTTGTGCTTTTTTATATATTCTAAGAGTTGAAAAATAATAAACAACATTTATTATTATACTATATGTATGTTGCTTACTGCAGAGCAAGTGTGCTAGGATTATATTTCCTTAAGTTGAAAAAGTCAAATAGATTTTCCTTTTTTTTTACACTGCGTCACTTGGTAAAAAGCAAGCCACATCTCCTTTTATTTTTTGTTTGGATGACTTTATTACACAATTGTATAAAATTTCTCTGTAACTCAAAATTTTAATTTTTGAATTTTTAATTAGAAATATTGTAAGCATATGCAAAAGCATACAGAATAATAAATAGGCATTCATGATTTAAACTATATTAATTACCCAGATTTAACAGATAATAATGTTGTTTTCTATATTTGCTTCAAATTTCTCTCCCTCTCTTTCTCTAACAAAGTAAAATATGTCAATTACTATATAGCTAGATTTACCTCCAACCTTCTCCCCTACTCCTATACCTCCTGGTTCCCCAAAGATAATTAAGTACCATTCCCACACTTGTGTTGATTCATTTCTACATATGTCTCTAGCCATAAACAACATACAATGTTTTAAATGTTTAATATTTTATATAAATGGCATTGCATTTTAGGTATCTTTTGGCAACTTATTTTTTCACATTATTCTTGGTTTTTCATTTTTTTTTAACAACACCATCTTCTTATTTTATAAATAAAATATTTTTTTCAAATATCTCCGAGAATGTGAATTAAAGGTTTTTTGTTTTGCTTTGGTTTGTTTGTTTTTTTTGTTTTAAAATTTATTATTATTATTATTTTTTTTTTTTACATTCTATGATGTTGTGAAGCAGCTGTGGGAGAGGGGGAGAGAGGAAAGGGGAAGAAAATAGGGTGGAAGAAGGAGGAAGGAGGAGGGGCAGAGTTGAAGCTTGTGGCATCCCCCTCATTCGTGCATGGGAGATCAGGGGGCTTCTAGCAGTGGCCCAGTTTGCAAATGTCATAGGGGTGTGGCTGAAGCCCTCCACCCCCCAACACCCTGGGAACCCAGGGCGCTTCCTGCAGCAGCTCGGTGGTAATTGCTGGGCTGGTTGTGGGTGTTGGAGGGCTGTGGCTGAGGCCTGAGGCTCCCCATGAACCTATATTTTTATTTCTTTCTTTTTTGGCTTTATTTGTCTTTATTATTTATTTATTTATTTTTATCTTTTTATTAATATTCTTTTCTTCTACATTCTATGATGTTGTGGAGCAGTTGGGAGGGAGGGGGAGAGGGGAAAGGGGAAGGAAATGGAATGGAAAAGCAAGGAAGGGTGAGGAGCAGGATTGAGGCCTGTGGCAACCCTCTTTGTTCCCACAGGGGAGACCTGGGGGCTTCCAGTTGTGGCTTAGTCATCGAAGGGCTGGGTACAGATGTCATGGGGGTGTGGCAAAAGCCCTTGCCCCCCACCACCCCAGCTCAGGAACCCAGGGCCCTTCTTGCTGCAGCTTAGTGGTCATTGCTGGGTTGGCTGCAGGTGCCGGGGGGGCATGGCCGAGATTCTTGGTCTCCCACCTCCCCAGCTGTGGCAGCTTGGTGGTCATCACTGAGCTGGTTGTGCATGTTGGGGGGTGTGGCCAAGGCCCAAGGCCCCCACCCTCAGGACTGGTTGTGGGTGTTGGGGGGCATGGCTGAGACCCCCGACTCTCCCCCATTTCCGGTTTGGTAGCCCAGGGGACTTCTGGTCCTACTAAGTGTTATAGGTGTTCTTTGGTGAAATGAGACCTTTAGTAGTTAATATCAAACTTTGTCTCTGGTTGTGGGTACTTTGTTTTTTCTTTCAGTTCTGTGTTGGATTATTTGCTGTTCCCACCACTTAAACTCTGCACTGGAACTCATTTGTTGTTCTTTGCTTACTTCCTGTGGGGACCAGTACTTGAGCTCTGTGGTTGAACTAAATTGCTGCTTTGCTGCTAGTCCCCTAGGGAAGGCTTTTTGTGCAGCTCACGTTTTAATGGTTGACTTTATAGGTACTTCCAGCTCTTGTGAGATCTGGTATACCTGGGTTGTGTAGAAACTCTGGCCTGGGCCTGAATCTTTTCAGCAAACTGCACCCCCTACAGTTCAATATTCCTTACCAGTCTCCTCTGAGTGGCCCTACAATGATTGGGGGGCAGATCAGCTATCCTTGCTGTGCCCCAGTGTTCCCCCAGTGGACTCATCTCCCCCACCACCCCTGCTCCAAACACTTCCCATGGGACAGACCATGCTCCAGTCCCTTGTGATGACTCACCAGCCTCTAAGTGGCTCTTTTTTTTCAGTTGTCGTGGATCCTTGGTCCTATGTGGGTCCATGGGAAAACTATTAGTGGTATTGCTGGCCTGGGGGCCACCAAGGCCCTCTTCTCCCCTGCCACCTCCAAGCAACTTCATCCGAAGGGCACAGCTGCAGCTTTTGCCAGCTCCTGCTCCATGCGCTCAGCAGCTCCAGCCTGGAAGCAGCTGGGACTCGAAATGATTGGAGCCGTTCTTTCTTTCTCTCATTGTGGCTTCTTCCGCCTTCATGCACTCCATAGGTCTCTTCTCTTCCCCTGGGCTCTAGCAGCCCCAGCTTGGCTGTCGTGCTTTTTTATAGTTGTAAATTGGTTGATTTGTGGGAGAGAGTGACGCTGGGAACCATCTATTCTGCCATCTTGACCAGAAGTCCTGGTTTTTCTATTATTTTCTAAAATATCTCTGCTTTTTCTGAGGCAATTGTTCTTATTTTGGTTTTTTCTTTTAGCTTTTGATTTCCTTCTTATGCCTCTGGTGATCCTTGATTAACAGTTCACATTTAAGAATGGAGGCTTGAGTCAGTTATCCTAAGATTCTGATGTAGGTTTCCTCTGCTATCAGGTATAGTATAGATTTGTTTCCTCAGTAGATCTTACCTCTGAATAGAAAAGTTGCCTGGGAGCTCTGGGAACATTGTCATCATTCTCTGACAGACAAGGGTTTGTCCTGGGGTTCCCTGAATACCTGAATGAGGAATTGTAGTAGCCCCAGTTCTCCCAGACAGGCTGTTCAATGTCTTGAGAGCACTCTTCCAGGTTTTTTTTTCCCTATGTGTAACTGATGATCTGTCATTCTAAATATGAAAGTGAGGAAGATGTAAAAGTGATCTAGCTGCTCTTAAACTTTCAATTAACACCTTCTTGTCAGCAACCCCCCACCCCACACACACACACACAATTTTGCTCTTGCCAATTCTGAGCTCTGAGCCTCTTTGTAATTCTGCAGGGAATCTGCAACAACTCTTGTAAATATTTTGGACTGCAGTTTTCTTTAATCAGTCATATCCATTAATGCATTTCCACCCACTTTTTTTCCTTAAAAAAATTGTTTAAACGTCCTTGTCTGCTAAAGACCCCCTACCCCACTCCAGTTCTCTTTGCAATGGGATTCTTCTCCTTTTACTACTTTTCTTCCAACTCCTCTTTCTTCTTTTTCTTACTCTCATTTTAAAGGATACTCTTGGGACAGAGATGAAACAAACATGAATGCTCAGTCTATCATCTTGAGCAAAAAGCCAAGATTTCTTTTTAATAAACTGCAGATTTTAGTCTCTTGATTTTATATTTTATGTGAAGAGTCAACAGATTTTAGACATCATAATTTTTCCACTAACCACATTACACTATTATTATTTTTTTACCTTACTGATAAATATACCAAAGTCAATATAAGTTTTAGCAGCTTAAATAGGCTCAGATTTAATTCTGTGGCTAAAAACTGATTATGGGCTAACTGTATGAGATTAACACTTAATTTTATGACATGTGCAATGCCATCTGAGTTAGAACTGGCAAGTCAGAAGTCTCCTCACTGACGGTTCAGAGGAAGAAATTTCTGAAATCACTTTTTAAGACTGTTTGATACAGTCTGAAAATTAATTGTACTTCTGCCCTCCTGCCATTGCATTTGCAAGAACAAGTATCCCCCTATATGCTGATGGCATGATTTCATTACTGCAAATAAGCAATAGTCTCAAGAGGCAAACTATTCCAGTCAAGATAAAGGGGTTAACAGTAATTATGACAAAAAGAAAACCATTGGTTTTGGCAAACATTCTCTCATACTTCATTTAGCTTTAGGAAGCAGCACCTAAAATAAAAATAGTATTTAAAATACTTATCCTCAAAAGCAGGAAGTTTAGGATACATATAAAATTAGAATAAATATATAGACCCTAAAATATTATGAAGATAAGAAATGCTCATAAGTATTAAATGCAATGTATTATTCAGCATTAATTTTATTTTGGTTACTAGTTACTTTGCTTTTTCATTTACTTGTCAAATAAGCCAGTAGTTTTAAAAGGGGATGGCACTGCTGCCAGGGGCATTTTGGATAGTATGATTGGGTGCCACCTGAAGGCTTTTAAGCAGATCAGATTTGTGTTTTAGGAAGATGATTCTGGAAGCAGGCTGGAGGGTGAGAAATAAGAGGAAACATGAAAACAGGAATATCAGATGGAAGACTATATACTGGAGCAAGAACTGATGAAGCTCTAAATGAATACATGTGCAATTGGATTGGAGAGCAGGAGAAAGTATAGAGACAGTAAGAAAACAGAATTCACTGATTTTGGTGACTGTAATGCATGTGGGGAAATGAAGCAGAAGGACAGGATCAAATTATTACCAGGTTTCCAGCTTGTATGACCAGCTGGATCATGCTAGACATACATTATTGCAGGGAAAATAATAAAATCAGTTTCTTGTGGAACTTTTGTGGAGGCAGAGGGACATGTGGGCTCAGAGGGAAGACCTCAGCTAAAGATACAGATGTGAAAGTCATCAGAATATAAAAGACATTAAGGTCATGGATAAGCATATTTAGTAGGTGAACATAACAGCAGAGAAGAATCAGACAGGCATTTAAAAGTTGAGCTGAGGAATAAGAGTCACTGAAGAAAATAAAAGAGAGCATGTCAAGAAATAGGAAGAGGACAAGGGAACCAGGACAGAGTCCAATAAGGAGAAAAAACTGGTTAAGGCTGGAGGGCAGACGGCAGTGACATAATCTACAGAAAGGACAAATTAAATAAGATCTGAGAGGACACTGTTGAAGTCAACATTTAGTGTTAGGCTGAAAAGCACAGTGAAGTGGAGAGAGTGAGCAAAGACCACTCTTTTACAAAGCCTGGCAGGGAAGGAAGGTAAAATAGGTTGATGGGTACAGGGAGAACACAATGATGTTTGTGTTAAGAAATTTGGATTTTAGGTTTCCCTCCCACTCATCCCACCTTTCTCTGTTTTTCAAAGTGTTTAAAATGTTACAATATTACTTTCCTAATGGAATTTTTGCAATAAAATTCTTGATATGAAGATATTTAGACATGCTAAAAAATCTTAAGCATCACTCAATGCTCCTAAGGATATTGAACAGAAATCACTATATTTGAAGAAACACTAAAAGAATCTTTTTTATTTTTAGTTTATATTTAGGTTGTTTGTTGTTCCTAATATCTTATGTTCCACCAAATTGAGAGTCATGGGTATAATGCCTTAAATGACCATTGTAATCTGTTTTGCTTTTTGACACAAAGTATGTGCTCAATAAACATGGTTAAAGAAATGATCAGGAGCTTTAACTCTAGGTCAGGTTCTTATGTCAAACATGTTCACAGCACCCACTACTTTCTCTTCAAACCATGTATCTTGGTTTGTAATTACTCACTTATATGGATATTTTAAAATTAATGTTTACTTCTTTCACTAAGCACCACGAAATCATGATTGCTTTGTTTACTACTACATCTTCTACACCTAGCTTATGGAAATATCTCTTGAATGAATGAATGAATTAATTAAAGAAAACATCATAACATATTTCACTATTTACCAACAAAATTGGACTTAATTAAAAGAAAATAACTTTCTACTTAGAGTAGTCAAAATCAGAGACAGAAAGTAGGACAGTTGTTGCCAGGGGTTGGGGGGAGGAGGAATGGAGCATCATTATTTAGTGGATATAGAGTTTTGGTTTTACAAGATGAAAAAAGTTATGGAGTTAGAAGGTGATGATGGCTGCACAACAATGTGAATGTATTTCATACCACTGAACCGTAGATTTAAAAATGGTTAAGATGATGTTTTATGTTATATGTATTTCACCACAATAAAAAAAAAATATATGATGGTCATTTGCAAGCCAGGAAGAGAGTCCTCACCAGGAACTGAATCAGTTGGATCCTTGATCTAGGACTTACCAGCCTCCAGAAATGTGAGAAATAAATTTATTTTGTTTAAGAAAAAAAAGAATAAAATAAAAATTTAGTTTAGTTTGGATATGCCTATCACCGGGCCAACTGAAGAAATTTTTTTTTAAATAGGCAAAAAATTTCCACTATTTTGCTTTAGGTCAGTTTTTTGCAAATATCTAATTTAACATATGTTTATTTTTCCTGCCTATCAAAAATAGTGCATTTCTTCAAAAATAATTATTAATAATTTCAAATGTAGAAACCATGTAGCCTTATCACCCATAATAACTTCAGGAATTTGAATCTATTTAAGGACAATATAACTAAAGACTGTCAAGAACACTGAGGTATCCTTTGGGCAATGTGAACATCTGGTATCTATTCTCTTTGGAGATTAATAATGTAGTTGTAGTGAAGCATGCTTTATTAATTCCTTTGAACCCTGCACAGCATTTTTAAATGGTTCCAAACACACAAGATCCCTAATTGGTACAGATTTCATCCACAGTTTTCTTGCAATCTCAAAATATCTCAGAAACTCCTAAGTAGGAATTGACAGAGGCCAGCTTCCCTATTTCCATTTGTAGAGGCAGCTATTAATAATATTTTTTCAGGTTCAATAAAATTACTGAACTCAAACCATTTCAACCAAAAAACTAGAGAGGGAGATTTTATTTTCCCTGGCCTGAATACTGTCTCTTGCTACTTTAAATCACAGTTAATGTTTTAAAAAACATATATCTTACACATAAGTCAATTGCAGACCTTTAGCATCAAAGGATCTGAGCAACATCACATATAACAGCCTGACCTTTAGCCATAATTTCTAAATGCCATTAAAAAATGTCTCTCAAACTGGTTTTAAATTTAGTGTCGACCTAGTAACCTTGATCCAAAAACATTCAACTTTAGATGATTATTTTATTTTGCTTCCAAAAGCTCTTCAGTCCAATGAGGCATCCATTAGGAAGCTTCACAAGAAGTTTGGAGATGGTTAAAAATGTATTAGCTACATCAGGCAGGAAGACAGTGATTTGGATTGCTTGCTAAGTAAGTTATTTACTGTGCTTAACTGACCTCAAGAATACCAGGAAAGAAGACATAGGATGGAGAAATTCAAAGAAGTATACATTCTATCCTTAGCAACATGTACTCTAGACTAAAAATGAAATAATGTCTCATTCAACTGCAGTCCTAAATTAGGTGTATGCACTACAAAGCATCACTTGGAACTGTCAGACAAACTATTACTTATATTCTTTAGTTTGGTACCTATCAAAATTTTCAGAGTAATTCTTCTCTTATATGTATGTACCTGATGGAAATGTAAGATTACTTCTTCTAAGAGGCAGTCAAGGAACTTCTGATCAAGATGGCAGAATAGATGATACCCATCCTCACCCTCTCCCACAATCAACCAATTTACAACCATTAAAAAGCAATGACTGCCAAGATGGTGCTGCTAGAGCTCACAGGAAGAGGAAGAGAAACCTACAGAAGTCATGAAGGCAGGAGAAGCCACGATGAGAGAAAGGAAGGACTACAACAGTTTCAAGCTCTGACCACTTCAAGGCTGGCCCTGTTGAGTGCACAGAGCAAGAGCTGGCAAAAGTTGCAGCTGTGCCCTTCATATGAAGTTGTTTGGAGGCTGCAGGCAAGAAGAAGGCCTTGGTGGCCCTCAGGCCACAGGCCACTAACAGGATTCCAATGGACCCACAAAGGAGAGAGAGGCCACAAACAACTGAAAAAAGGAGCCTCTCAAAGGCCAGTGAGTCATTGCAAAGGACTGGCACATGGCCCATCCCAGGGGCAGTATTTACAGTGCAGAAGGTAAGGGAGATGGGTCCACCAGGGGAACACTGGGGCACAGCATGGACAGCTGATCTGCCCTCCAATCAGCACAGGCCCACTCAGTGGAGACTGGTCAGGAATATAAATCTGCAGGAGGTACAGTTTGCTGAAAAGACTCAGACCCAAACCACCAGAGTTTCCACACAACCCAGGTGTACCAGACCTCACAAGACCCAGAAGTGCTTATAAGGTCAACAATTAAAACCTCAACTGCACAAAAAAGCCTTCCCCAGGGAATCAGCAGCAAAGCAGCAATTTAGCTCAACCACAGCACTCAAGTGCTGGCTCCCACAGGAAGCTCCCCCCATCTTAGAAGTAAGAAAAAGACAACAAATTAGTTTCAGTGCAGAGTTCAAGTGGTGGGGGTAGCTAATAATCCAACACAGAATTGAAAGACAACACAAAAAACCTACACATCAGAGACAAAGTTCTGATATTAACCAGTAAAGGTCTAACACCAAAGAAACCTAGAAATACCAGAAGTGCCCTGGGCTCCCGAGCCAGTGTGGCGGCATCCGTCCAACATCCACATCCAGCCCAGTGATGACCATTGAGCCACCACTGGAAGCACCTCGGACTCCAGAGCTGGGGTGGTGGGGGCCAAAGGCCTCAGCCACACCTCCTGACATCTACATCCAGCCTAGTGATGACCACCAGACCACCACTGGAAGCACTCTGGGCTCCAAGCCAGGGTGTGGGGTGCTGAGGACCTCAACCATGCCACCCCAACATCCACATACAGTAGTTGTCAGTGACAACTACTGAGCCACCACTGGAAGTGCCCTGGACTCCCGAGCCAGGATAGTGTGGGGCTGAGGGCCTCAGCCACTCCCCCTGACATCCGCATCCAGCCCAGCCACAACTGAGCCACTGCTGGAAGCCCCCTGAGCTCCCCTGCTGGAATGAGGGGGGTGCCATGGGCCTTGACCACACCCCCCCTTCTACACCTTTCACCCTATTCTTCTCCCCCTTCCCTCTCCCCCTCCCCCCAACTGCTCCACAAGAACATCTTAGAATGTTAAATAATAATAATAATAATAAATTTTTAAAAATACAAATTAGAAAAAAAAGAGGCAGTTAAGTCTCCAAATTCTTTTACTTATCTAAATTTTCTCTTGACATTTTTCTCTAACTGAAATCTCTAAACTTCTGGATAGGCTTTAGATCTTTATTCAATTATATTCTTTTAAGTACTACAATCTGAAATAAAATATTTACTTGTTTTCATAAATCTTCTATGATCCTTCATTGGTCTACATCACCTTTTTGATGTATCAAAACTTAGTTCACCTACCACAATTTCAATTTCTGAAAACCCATCTTGAAAAAATATTTTGAAACAGAATGGATTGCTCAGAAAATCTATTAAGAAACAAATATTTCAGAACAAAATAATTGCTTAGCATTGTTTACATGACAAAAGATGTTTTGCCTTTGTAGCAGACACATGGCAAAGTTGAAGCAAAAAATCAAATACTGCACATTCCCTAACATATTAAAAATTTTAATAGATTACATCAAAAAGTCACAAACCAACCTACATCAAACCTACATACTCTGATAACCATCCCTTCTTTTTTTAAAATCCTTTAGGAAAATCTTTGCCAACATTCAACCACCCACAACTCTGCTCTACTTTTTCATATATTTATCACTTTCTAATACATTACAACTGTGTATGTTTTTTTATCTCCTGTCTGCATTTTCCCAACTAGAATGTAAGCTCCACAAGGACATAGATCATTGTTTTGTTCCTAATGTATTCCAACCTCCTAGAAGGGTACCCAATATTCAATAAATTTTAGTTAAATAATTTTCTATATACACTCCTGTTACCTCACAAATCTGGAATTTAAGGATAATGCTTGCTTTGATTTTAAAATACACACATACAAGTTTTTGTAATAGAATTAGTTACAGAATCTTCGGGTCACTTATTAATATTTATTGAAGATTTTGGCACCTGATGACAGTCTTTGTCTCAGCCTCAAACTCTTGTCTACATTCTAGGGGACCTCAGTGAAGGTAACCCACTTAATAACCCTCATATCAACAGCTCTTTGAGTTGCCTCCGAAAGCTGAAACTAAGTCCATCGAGCCAAAGTCCTGCATCAAAACCCATGGGTTCATGTGGCCCTTGCAATTTGAAAGTTTCAATGACTCTGATTCTGACCACTGACAAGCATAATGCATTAAAAATTAAATGCCATCACATGAAAATATTTGAATTTCAGATGGATAAATTTGTCTGAAGTTCTACGGTAGTGCACATATATTTTAATGTGGCACTAAACCTCCATGACAAAAAAAAAAAAAAAAAAAAAAATGGGGGGAAACCCCAA
>NW_007743023.1:0-800 GCF_000696425.1 Galeopterus variegatus
CAAGGACTTCCTGTTCTATAAGATCTAGAGCTTGAGAGTTATTATTTTCCTTTGGTGGTGTTGTATTTTCTTGATTTTTCATATTTCTGGTATTTTTCCTTTGGCGTTTAGTCATTGTGGCAGGTGGTATCATGGTCCACTTGTTCCACCCTGATGTCTGGCCTGGATCCTGAAGGGACTGCAAATTCTGGGCAGTGGGAACTGGCCTGGGCTGGGGGTCCTGTGGTGCCTGCCTGTTCCAGAGTGACTAGCTTCGGGTTCGTGGGCCGGGTGGCTCTTGGGCCTCTCTAGGCAGCAGGGACTGGATTGGGCCGGGGGTCCTGTAGTGCGCGGCACCTGCCTGTTCTAGCATGGCTCTCTCAGGGTCCTTCCTCCCCACTTCTAATGACCTCAGTTCTGTTATCTCCTAAAAGTTTAATGTATTATTATTGTTGTTGTTGTTTCTTCTTTCTTTCTCTCTCTTTCTTTCTTTATTGTTTATTTATTTATTCAGCTCCCACTTACAAATGAGGACATAAGACCTCAAAAGCACAGAAAACAAAAGAAAAAAATATACTAATGGGACTATATCAAACTAAAAATCTTCTGCACAGCAAAGGAAAAAATCAACAGAGTAAAAAGACAACCTACAGAATGGGAGAAAATATTTTGCAAACTATAAATCCAACAAGGGATCAATATCCAGAATATACAAGGAACTCAAAGAACTTGACAGTAAAAAAAAAAAAACACAATCGAATTAAAAATGGGCAAAGGAGCTGAATAGACATCTCTCAAAGGAGAACATACAAATGGCCAAC
>NW_007743023.1:2233-5596 GCF_000696425.1 Galeopterus variegatus
ATGATAAAATTTGCACACACACATCTGCTCTGCACCTACTGTTTTTATTTTTGTTAAATGCATTATTCTATTATCATTATTAATATTTCTAAGATTTAGATGATTCCCCTACTGACAATTCCTCCTTTGGTTTGTCTTAGTTTAATATTTAAATAAGTTCCATGGTCTCCACTGGTACCTCTTAACTATAGTTTTACTGTTTTGACATACTTTATTTTGTAATTTCTTGATTGATGGGGTTTTGTCATCAAGCAGTTTTTTCAAGGAGAGCTAGTGAGTACTTTATTTGCTAATCTCTTGTATGCTTGAGAATGTGATATTACTTCCATATTTGAAAGACAATTTGGCTGGTATAAAATTCTTAGGCAATATTTTCTCTCTGTCAGAATGCTTCAATCAGTGTCTTTTAACAATAAAAGAAGCTGCAGAGAATTTTGAAGCCAACTTGTCTTCATAGTTGGCTTCTGTTGCCTCGATACACTTATTTTTTCCTTTAATTTTGAAATGCAAGTAAGTTTATCAGGATATGTGTTGTTGTTGGCCACTCTGTATAAATATTACTAGGTTTTTTTTTGAGGGGTGGGAGTCTTTTGACCTACAGACTCAAAGGAAAACATATCTTTCATTATATCTTTAATCAAGACCATGTTCCATTGGTTCCAACCTTTATTTGAGGAAGGAACACCAATCATGTTTATGTTGGATCTCCTTGTGTTCCATATTTGTCAATTTCTCTATTATCATTTTTATGTGTTTTTCCTTTTCATTTCATTTTATCTTTCCTATACACCACATTCCTGACTGTGTTTTCAGTTATGTTTATTATACTTTGCTTCTATCGTGGCTTTTAGTTCAATAATGTTTCTCTTTTCTGAGCTCTGACCACTTGCTTTTTAAAACCTTTTCAGTTGTGTTATAAAGTCTTGTTTAAAACTTTATATGATTTCTTTTGGCTATTTTATTAAGATCTCTTTTCTGAGCTCTGACCACTTGCTTTTTAAAACCTTTTCAGTTGTGTTATAAAGTCTTATTTAAAACTTTATATGATTTCTTTTGGCTATTTTATTAAGCGGGAATATATTGTCTTCATAGTCTTGTGACTGTGGGGAAATTATTTGCATGAATGTATCTGTTTGCTTTTGTGATGGAATTGCCTCAAACACAATCCCACAAGAATTTGCCATTCCCTTTGCCCTGGGAACACATCACCATTCAGTTTTGAGCATTCAAACAGTCAATCTGGTTCACTCCTAATCTCTAAAAGTTCATACTTTCACTGTTTTGCAATCTTAGAATCATTGTTTCTAGTACCCTTTTCAATCCAAAGTGTCTCCAGCAGTCTCCGTGGGCAAGAACTCTGTTGTAGACAATAATAAATGATATGTCTGTATGACTTTTCCTTAGGTTCCACTTGTTCTGATGTTTTATAATGCAAAACTAGGCCTCTGATGGAAAATTCCTCACTTCTTCTGAGGCCCGTTCACTCCACTAATCTCTGCTCTCTATGAAAAAATTTGACTATGTAATGAATGACCATGATACTTATCTGGGGGGAAATCTTGAGATCTGAAGAGGCATGTGTTAGCTGTCAGCATATTATTACCTACAGGTCAATAATTCACCGATGTTTTATAATGCAAAACTAGGCCTCTGATGGAAAATTCCTCACTTCTTCTGAGGCCCGTTCACTCCACTAATCTCTGCTCTCTATGAAAAAATTTGACTATGTAATGAATGACCATGATACTTATCTGGGGGGAAATCTTGAGATCTGAAGAGGCATGTGTTAGCTGTCAGCATATTATTACTTACAGGTCAATAATTCACCGCATTTTGCAGGCATGTTTCACACTTTTAAGGTTTGGAGTTGTGGCCATTTCCTTGTTTGAGAGAATATAATTTTTTTTCTACTTTTGATCTTTTTTGTAGTTTTTATACCAATGACCAGAAATCAAGCCTTTCATAAAATTCCACAAACTAGTTTTGTCTATTTACTATAAATACTTATTTACTGCCATCTCATCATCTACTCTGCTACTTTAAAATTATCACTTTGTCTGTCTCCCTAACTCAATCGTAAAGTCCTTAAGGCCTGTTATTTATCAATGAATCTTTTTTATCTTTTCATTTCCACTTGGTTGTATCAAAAACATATTCTTTATGATTCAGAATAAGAAAAGAGTATAGCTATTTCTCTGCCCTTGTCTTGAATGGATTAAACTGAAAAGTGAATAAACATAACACTTTATTTAAAATTGTCACATTAAGACTCTAAAGGCCCATTCTGGAAAGTAATATAATGATAATATTTAGAAGGAATAAAGGTGCCAAGCAGATAACCTGGAAATGACTTATGGAGACATTATGAAAGCTGAGAGACAGAACAGAAGTAGAGGATTTACAAGAATAGGTTCTAAATCTACATAAATTAAATTCAAAATATTTATTAAGAAATTAACAGTCACTGGGCCGACCCCGCGGTGCACGCAGGAGAGTGCAGCGCTGGGAGCGCAGCGACGCTCCCACCGTGGGTTTGGATCCTATATAGGGATTACCGGTGCACTCACTGGCTGAGTGCGGTGCAGGTGACACCACACCAAGGGTTGCGATCCCCGTACTGGTCACGAAAAAGACAAAAAAAAGAAATTATCAGTCACTGGGCCGGCCCGGTGGTGCACTGCGCTAGTGCGCCGCTTGGGAAGCGCAGTTGCGCTCCCGCCCGAGGGTTCGGATCCCACATACAGACCGGTTCCCGCTCGCTGNGCCGGACACGGAAAAAAAAAAAAAAAAAAAAAAAAAAAAGAAATTATCAGTCACTGATAGATAAAAAGATGGCTTGTGACCCAGTCTATCAAGTGATATAGAAAGACATTACTACAAGATAGGCAATGATAAATACTGCATGAAAGGTATTTTTAAAAGCTCAAGGTGGCTCCTCAAGCAAAGGGCAAGCCAATGTCCTGGCTTCTGTGTTTGCTATTGCTTCCATCTGAAGTGATCCCTCAGGCTGCCTTTGTCTCACCTTTCAGGTGGTGGTTTAAATATGATCTTCCCAGAGACTACCTTCCTATGTGAGCTAAAGCAATTACTTCCCACCCAGTCACTCTCTGTCACTTCACAGTATCTAAAATCCTTGTTTTTGTTTAAGAGTTGATAGTCTGGGTCCCCCCCACACAATAGAACGTAAGTTCCAAGAAAGTAGGAACTCTGTTTTGGTTTCCACTATAAATCCAGTGGCTGGCACAAAATATGCTCAATAAATGTTTGTTTCATGAATAAAGGAATAAACAAATAAAAATACAGTAGTCTCCCTTTATCCTAAGGGGATATGTTCCAAGACTTCCAGTGGAAGCAGGAAACCAT
>NW_007743023.1:6921-7932 GCF_000696425.1 Galeopterus variegatus
ATGAATACCATGCTGTTGCTCTTAAATTATACCACATCTAAGTCTTTTCTTCCTAACTAGATAATAATTTGCTTAGGAACAAGATCATAGCTTACAATCCTTTGTCCCTTCCCCACATCTGTTTACAGCTCTTGCTAGGTGCTCAAAATGTGTTTGCTGAATTGCTGAGAATCAAGGTAACACCACCTAGAACCCTAGTCAGAAAGAGAGAGAGAGGAAGAATTCTTCCCTGGGAAGCAGAGAAAAATTTATTAATTGAATTAAGGCTTCCACATGGAAAACTAATTACTAGATATTGTAAATCCTCCCAATACGCCTCACTCAGGCTTGCCTCTCATTCAAGGTAATATTTTGGCTCTATAAGTCATGATTTGGCAACCTTGTGATTACTTATATGACAACACATTATTTGTGCACATCAATTCTAAGGATGACACTATTTTGTGACCACCCAAGTGTTTCCCTTAACACTCTCANGGGGGGGGGGGGGGGGGGGGGCAAAGAAAGGGAAACTATTATTTTTGGTGTAAAGTTAGCTGATAATATTAATAGTAGTAATAATAATTGTTAAATTTACTGAATGCCAGCTACATGCTCATTCAATCTCTACAACCACCCAGGATGCACATACTATTTAATCCCCATTATTGGAGGTCTGGTCTGAAGCTTGGTAAATAGTACAGCTGCCAGCTACCCAGACATCTGCCCCAGACCTGTGCTCTTTGTCACTGTACCATACAGCCTCTAAGACAACTACAGCTTCTCCCAAATCTGAGCATCTATGATTCCGCTCTGTTAAGGGTTTTTCCCCATCTTACAGAGACTGTTTTACATGAATGATGGATTCTAAATGTTTAATGAAAATGAACTATAGATTATATATATATATATATTTTTAAACACATCAAACATGACTTTATTGTACCTATTTGGATTTAATAAGTCTCTCCAAATAAGTAGTAGCTTGTGCTACTTGGATAAAAAACATATGTTACCCTCAGATATCTTCAG
>NW_007743023.1:7967-8421 GCF_000696425.1 Galeopterus variegatus
AAATAAGTAGTAGCTTGTGCTACTTGGATAAAAAACATATGTTACCCTCAGATATCTTCAGTATTAACCATTTATAAATTTTAGCATCTCCCCTTGTCATGCAATTTCATTCCGATTTTTCACATATATACCAAAAGGAAGAATCCTTCATAAAAATAAATATTTGAGAATTACTAGTTTCTTCATAGATTTTTTCCCTTTCGAATAAAATTCAGCAGTATTTTCAAGTACAATGATGTGGCTGAATTTTTAAGGTTACTTAACAGAGTTAAGTAACTTTTAATCAACATAAAAGTTTAATTAGCTGAGGTTACTTTTAATCTAGCCATTACTTCACTACACATTTTTTATTAAGTAAACTTATTTTGTATTAAATAGTCAGGATGTGAATTTCTTGTTAAAGGAGATCATCAGATGAAGACAAGGAGTTGTTTCAAAATACCCAACACTGAGA
>NW_007743023.1:9629-14040 GCF_000696425.1 Galeopterus variegatus
CATAATAATCAACCACATTGTATATCGACAAAATAAAAATTCAAAAAAAAAAAAAAAAGAATGGAACCACTTCCATCTCTAAAGATTCAATGGGAAATTCACACCCTCACCTTGAAAGGTCTCAGCAGGAAAAATCAGAGCTATTCCTAATTTAAATGGCTGCCCATATGGCCTATTTGTATTGAAAGGTCAACTCAGCAAGCCCTTTAGCACTTCTGAAGCACAGAAAATCATTGCCAAGATGTGGGGTGGGGAGAGGGGTCTTTCACTTCTAAGAATCCCTTCATTCTGCCAACTTAACCCATAACGTACATCTATGACTAACATTAGAATCAATTACTTATTAAAATAGCATTAAATTATAGATTGTGTTTTGGTGGCCATATCTTTATTGCAGAACATTGAATGCCTTCTCTTACTTGGTCACATTTTCTTTGCTGATGGAACATTTCCATATGGCCCCTGTGACAGCAGCTAACCGTTCTTTATTGTCAGTGTTATTGAGCAGATTGGCCAGGGGCTTAAGTCCTCCGTGTAGCCTAACCAGGTCCCGGGTTTCCTCATCTTCAGCACACTGCACAAAAAGTCAAATCAGAGGCATCACTGATCAGGGCATACCAAGCTTTCAGCGATTGCTAAAGAGGCTGCCATTCTAATAGCTATGAAACTTCTTTTCAGAGAGGCTCACTTTCTCATGGTGCCTCTATGAAAAATACCATTCTTGTCTATACTGGCAGCTATCTGACAGTATGTCTCTCCTGTTATGTGGTTTTGGGAATGCATAGAAGTCTCTACATACTTGGCAATTCTCCAAAGCCCGTTCTGCGGTAGCCTGAGCTTCTACCAAGACAGTAAGAAACCTAGAATTCTCCAGGCATGCATGGATGATTTCTGTAGTGATGCAACCCAGAGTCTTGGAAAAATGTAGTAGAGAAAATGATGAGTGACGGGAATTTGGTCATATCTTCAATAATCTCTGAAACCTAGAGATGAAGAACTTCCCCAACAGAGTTTCTATGCCCAGAGCAGTGAGTTATATCAATAGTACCTGACATTTTATTCAAATATTTTTATCCATGTTTGTGTCATCCTTTGAAATAAATGTTTACTGCATAGATGTTCCCAACTGATAATTCTCAGGTTATAGAGCTAACAGATGATAAGTTTGGAATAGATTTGGCCAGTAGCCTAAGCATACAGTTGTTTTCTGATACCATGTAATGCAGAACCTTGTCACACGTTCCATGAGGACCACTAGAGGAAATCCCCATCATAATGCACCACAGAGACACCTGCCATGTTTATCTTCTGTGTGTCATTTACAGTTCTGGTTCGCTGGTAACTTCTAAATGTTAAGCATTATTTCTAACCAACTCTTAATGGTTACTCACATGAGGTGAATATACAAGTCAAGGCTATATTTCCTTGTTAGCGCCTGAATTGTGTCCCCTCAAAATTCCTATGTTGAAGTCCTAACTCCCAGGACCTTAGACTGTGACTGTATTTGGAGATAGGGTCTTTAAAGAGGTAATTAAGGCTAATAGAAGTCATTGGGGTAGGCCCTAATAATATGACTTCTGTCCTTAGAAGAAGAGATTAGGACACAGACACATACAGGGAGGAGAATTATCAGCAACCAAGGAGAGAGGCCTCAGAGGAAAACAACCCTCCTGACACCCTCATCTTAGACTTCCAGTCTCCAGGACTGTGAGGAAATAAATATCTGTTGTTTAAGGCCCTAGTCCATGGCAGTCCTAGCTGATGAATGCAGTCCTCTACTGAAATGAATCCTTCCTCTGACTATCTTTTTAGCACTCTCTCACACTTTACACATTTTAAGTGCATTCTTCTAGAAAATCTACTCTGATTAGGTAGAAGCTGACACAGTCAGTAACCAGCCATATACTAATTTGTCAAGGCCATTTTTCCCTCTTTACCATTCTAAACTGTTTTCTGGTATACTATGAAATTTATAATTCACAAAAAGGTAGCAAAGATTAAAATAAGTAAGCTAATAAAGAGAAAAAACAGGAATACATACAGATACACACACACTCTCTCATTCATCCATACTGTGTTGGTAGGAGATAAATTTCCTAAGATCATTATTTTCGAATAGGATACATGAAAAGCCATGTAGGAGGGTTCTGGTCAAGATAGCAGAATAGATGGTTCACAGCCTCATTCTCTCCCACAAATCAACCAATTTACAACTATAAAAATGTAACAACAGCCAAGTGGGGGCCACTGGAGCTCAGGGGAAGAGGAGGAGAGACTATGGAGTTCATGAAGGCGGGAGAAACCACAATGAGAGAAAGGAAAAAATGCTCTGAGGGTTTAGGGCTGTGGCTACTTTAAGCCTGGAGCTGCTGAGCACATGGAGCAGGAGCCAGCAGAAGCCACAGCTGAGCCCTTCAGATGGAATTACTTGGAGGCAGCAGGACAAAAGAGGGTCTTGGCGGTCCCCAGGACAACAAGACCACTAATAGGTTTCCCATGGACCTATGCAGGAGCAAGGAGCCAGAACAACTGAAAAAAGGGAGCCATCCAGAGGCTGGTGAGTCATCGCAAGGGACCAATACAGAGCCTGTCCCACGGGAAGTGTTTGGAGCATGGGCAGTGGGGCAGACGGGCCCACTGGGAGAACACTGGGACACAGCAAGGACAGCGGATCCGCCCCCCAATCAGCACAGGACCACTCAGAGGAGACTGGTCGGGAATGCAGAATTGCATGGAGTACAGTTTGATGGAAAAACTCAGGCCCAGATCAAAGTTTCTATACAACCCAGGTGCACCAAGTCTCTGGAGAGCTGGATGTACCTATAAGGTCAACCATTAAACCCTGAGCTGCACAAAAAGCCTTCCGTAGGGAAGCAGCAGCGAAGCAATAATTTAGCTCAACCACACAGCTCAAGTACTGGTTCCCACAGGAAATTCCCCCATTTTAGAAGTAAGCAAAGGACAAAAAATTAGTTCTGGCCCAGGCACACCACCAGTGCCTTGGAGCCTGCCTGGGAATCAGAGTCTTGGAGCCGGGGACTGGACTCCACTCCCATAGCCAGGCACACTGTGCCAATGCCTTGGGGCCCACCCAAGGGCCCAAAGCATGGAGAAGGAGACTGGACTCCCCTCCCACAACCAGGCACACCCGTGCCAAAGCCTTGGGGCCCACCCAGTGACCCAAGGCATGGAGAAGGGGACTGGACCTCCCTCCCACAATCAGGCACACCACATCAGCACCTCATGGCCCGCCTGGTGACCCAAGGCATGGAGCTGAGGACTGGTCACCCCAGCTACAACCAAGCACACTGCCAGCATCTTGTGGCCCCACCCAGGGGCCTGCAGCATGGAGCCAGGGTCCAGAACCCCCTCCCACAACCAGGCACACCATGCCAGCACCTCATGGCCCGCCCAGTGACCCGAGGCATGCAGGCAGGGACTGGAACACCACCCACAACCAGGCACACCACCAGTGCTTCATGGCCCCACTCAGGGACCTGAGGCTTGGAGGCAGGGACCAGACACATCCCACAACCAGGCACACCACCAGTGCCAAGAAGCATGCCAAAAACATCACCTCCATGTGGGTGGCCCACCACAGCCACAATAACCATGGCTACTGCAAAAGCAGCTAGATGCCACAACCGCCATGCAGATGGTCCACCAACCACTGGAGTGCATTGACACAGGAGAGTCACCAGCAGAGATAAAGAAAAGAAGAGGATGTCCATGCCTCGGGTCACTGGGCATGCCCTTTGGTGCTGGCCTGGTGTGTCTGGTTGTAGGAGGGGGGTCTGGTCTCCTCTCTCCACAAAGCCCATTTCATAGTGAAAGAAGCAGCATCTGCTCTATGATAGTATTGTGGGACCTGATCACACCTCTCAGCACTGGACAGATCATCTAGGCAACAAATCAACAGAGTAACCATTATTCTTCCAGAAGGACAGAAGAAATCTAGGGTAATTAGAGGGGGGAGGGGGAAAGAAAAGAGGATGGGGAGAGATTGGACAAGGGGCATAAAGAATAATTACAATTTGTAACAATATATATGCTAGTAATATTGATTTGATCAACATATCTCAATAGTGAACCCCCAAAATATGTATAATCAATTTTGATTCAATAAAAAAATAATAAATTAATAATATATGTACCATACTTATAACAGTGTCTGTATTATAATAATGTCAAATATATAATTATTATAATGTCAAATTATAATTATGTCAAAAAAAAAAAAGAAAAGGAAAAGCAGTGTAGGAGTACCATGGACTTATGAGGGTACTTTCAAAAGTCCGTGGAAGGATAGAATTGAAAGATAATACAAATGTTTCCAGAAACATTTTAAAGGATCCTTGTATTTATCTATTTTACACTAAGTAAGTTGTTTTAGGAGACAGAGAAAGCTATA